>NC_090745.1:109055394-109077894 GCF_036898095.1 Palaemon carinicauda | reverse complement strand
GGAAGGAAAAATATGTCAAACAATATGTAATCATTACTTGAGGGATTTATACTTTGGTCTATTCTCAGCAAAGAACTTTGAAGTCAATCATTTATCCAATTTGGAAAGAATCCATGACGAAAATCCCATGTCACTGATAAAGACTTTTTTAAGAATGAAATATTCATCTTTTGCGTTATGAAACATGAAATTTTGCAGACACATCCCAACAGTACACATTTTATGACAGCTGAATTCTGATTTTATAAAGTACAGTACAGCCCACATAGATATTGTGGAAATGTTCATGTTAATTTTTAACTTTCCCTTTTGTAATGAATTTTAACTTTCCCTTTTGTAATGAATTTCTGAAAATCCTAATTTCTTTTTATTTTATTACAATTTCATTGTAAAATCATGAATATTAACCAATATTATTCTAGACATGTCACAAAACATGCCAAATAAAAAAAAATCTTATAATACTACATTGCACTGTTATGTAATTCTAAGAGTAAAATTACCGGTACCTAGAAAAAAAATTATATCTAAAGTCTGATATAACCAAAGTTCTATGAATCCTATACAGATAGTAATACTGCATTACTAAATCAATGAAAATCATCAATAAGAGCAGAAAAAGTAAGTTAAGCCTTGAACTCATTTAATTTCATTTAATAAAGTCTCTTGCTAGAGAGCTCCAATATAATTTGAATTCAGGCAATAGTACTCATTCTTGCTCTTGTATTTTTTCAATAATTACTGTACACTCAACATAAGCTGCAAATCTACAATTCTAGGTTTTATCTTATCTTTTTAAAGCTCTTGAAATACTAACAATTTAACAGCCAAGGTCTTTTCACTGCTGTCTGTAAGGGTTCTCCTTTGGAAAGTGTTGAGAGAATAAAGGGAATATTCATGGACAATAAAAGTGGTCACTTTTACTAGCACATAAAAAGTACTCTTTATAAAGAAGTTACTTAAGGCATCAAATTAAAACTCCTGAGGCTAGTAAGTTTTTGTCAATATTATGACATATATCTTATGCTTTAAACCTTCAGCACTTCCTGGATAAATAGTTTGGACTCATATCAGCAAACATTCAATTTACAGTATGCTAGAGGAGTTTAGGAATAATTTTTTTTTATGAAGCTGACAACAGGTAAACTAATATTTTTTTTCTACTTGACATGACAATGTGTTTGTTAAAACACTCCTGTATAGAAAAAATGACCATGAACTGATATTTTCCTAAAGGGAAATAACTAAAAGTAGGGCAGAATTAGAATCTTCTACCAATCCATCTAAAACTAAAAACCTACAATAAAGTACTAGATGGCATTAGTGTACATCAAAGACTACTCTTGCAGTTCATAATCCAACAATACTCTGTACCATTTACTAGCTAAGAAACATCCAGTAAATTAAGTAGCACAAGTCACTATTGTACATAACATTTTCCAAGAAAGTGTTCAAGACAATATCTCAATGAAACAACTACTCTGAAAAAAGGAACCTACAGAATAAGTACTGTACAAAAATTTCTCAATACCTGTTCAACAATTCTACATACTGTGAGTGAAATCGGAGGCTCAAAAGACAGGTCTCGTTACACCTACTTTTCCTAATGGTACTGTACTAAAAATAAGGTAAAAAATTATTTCCTAATGATGTACTGCTACTGAGAACTATCTAAAGGGTACTGCTTACCGGTAAGGGAGCCGCTCTCATTTCTCTCAAGTCGAGGTTTCTGAAGAAATCCACGCACAATATTTCTTCCACACTCGGGTACTGGTCCCCATTACCAAATATGTATTCCAGAACTTGAATCACCTGGAAGAGTTCTCAGGTAAAACACAATTGCTCGAGCATCCAAGTCGTTATTACAAGCATATAGATCATAGATTGTGAATTTTAACAGATCCTGCATTGAATATAAGGCTTCAAAGTCGCAGACTTTTTTAAATCATACTAAATATTATCTGTATGGCTTCCTATTGAACATATAAAGCTAAAAAGCCTTGACAAGTTTTAATATTGGAATGTAAAAAAAAAAAGACCTCTAAACGAGATTACACAGGTATTTAAATAAACGGTAACAGAAAATCAACAACATAGTACATAAACCACAATTTAATAATTTAAGTCGAGTTGTCGAGACGAAGTCTCGAAGTTGTTGGGTTAACTTAAAATAGATAAGAGCAACATCTTCCTTGCATAACCTTTGCATATTGAGTTTTTTGTTTTAAAAAAAAAGGTATTTGAATGTGGGACATACTGAACTTTTAAACATATATTGCATGCAAAACCTACATAACTATTTAAAGCTATGCTATGAAAATTGCTATAAATTGTTTGTCAATTTTTTTTTAAGTCTTTTGCTCTAATTTCTAAGATTAAGGGATGGTCTAAATTTCTGCAATATTCTAAAAATTTGCCTTACTACATTGAATCAGCCGTGGCAATCTAACCAATAAATGGCCCTGTGAAGATCCTACCTGGGGATAACTTGCAATATCCTCATAATGTTTTGCAGTTGGATGCGCAGCGGAAAGCTCATAGCCTGCGCACATCTCAAAAAGCACGTGACCTGTTGAGAATATACGTCAGTAAAATTATTTTAAAAATACACAAAATGTTAATGGGGACAAACTACACTGTTGGAAAAAAAGATACATTCGTAAAGGGAAGAAATTTAAAGTTGAAATAACTTGTTACACTACATTATACCATACTAATTTTCTTGTACATAAAGATCATTTATGAACACCAGCACCATTAAAATTTTCTCAAATAATCTTTGTAAAAACTGATCTTGGAGAAAACTTTTTTTCTCCAATTATGTTTAGATAAGCCCCAAGTAATAAATGAAAAAAATTCATGAAACAATTAAGAAAATTCTGAAGTAATTTGTTTTTTCCCTAACTGTATAAACCTTAGTCCTTCAATAAAAGTATGATTTCGGCATAGCTGGAACTCTGCTGTTAAAATTCCTAATGAGGTGTAGGTAGTTACTGGTTGGTAGTGAGGAAGTCCCGTCCGTCGCCAGTACCCTAAGTAGCCACCATGACATTTACCTAGAGCTTGCACGGTGGTCGAAGCAGGAAATGAAACTTAAAGGACTCATATTTGTACAGCTAAGAAACTTTGTCCTTTAATAGGAGACTTATCCCAAGGAGGGAAGAAGCCCCTATAACCATACTGGCTGGTTTAAATTTTGGGATGTCTATACACTCTGCCCTGAAGTGTTAACTCTTACCACCTCCCAACACTTTGGAATATGTCCTCATGGATTTGGCTATGTTTCTGCATTGTACATGGACAGATTTGGGGCAGACCCTCTATCCTTGGAAGGCTATGTTGTCACTATGTACAGCTAATTGAAAGCATGGGGTTCTACATCTAATCCACCCTCCCCTCATAATGAGTTGGGGGGAAATACAAAGGAATCTTGCACATATAGAATTTACCTGTATCAACTTCCAATTATTATTTTAATTATCATTATTATTATCATCATCATAAATATTACTAGCCAAGCCACAACCCTAGTTGGAAAAGCATGATGCTACAAGCCCAAGGGCTCTAACAGGGAAAAATAGCCCACAGAGGAAAGGAAATAAGGAAATAAACGATATAAGATGTAATGAAGAATTAAAATATTTTAAAAACATTAACAACATTAAAACAGATACTTCATATATAAACTATAAAAAGACTTATGTCAGCCTGTTCAACAAAGAAAAGTTGCTGCAAGTTTGAACTTTTGAAGTTCTACTGATTCAAATACCCAATAAGGAAGATCATTCCACAACTCGGTCACAGCTGGAATAAAACTTCTAAAAGTGCTGTGTAGTATTGAGCCTCATGATGGAAGAGGCCTGACTATTAGAATTAACTGCATGCCTAGTATTACGAACAGGATGGAACTGTCCAGGAAGATCTGAATGAAAAGGATGGCCAGAATTATAAGAAATCTTGTGAAACATACATATTGAACTAATTGAACAATGGTGCCAGAGATTATTATCTAGACCAGGAAGAAATTTAATAGACCGTAAATTCCTGTCGATAAAATTAAGATGAGAATCAGTGGCTGAAGACCAGACAGGAGAACAATACTTGAAACAAGGTAGAATGAAAGAATTAAAACATTTCTTCAGAATAGATTGATCACCGAAAATCTTAGAAGACTTTCTCAATAAGCCTATTTTTTGTACAATTAAAGAGACAGACCTAATATGTTTCTCAAATGTAAATTTGCTGTCGAGAATCACACCTACAATTTTAAAAGCGCCATACAAAGTTAAAAAAAACATTATCAATGCCGAGATCCGGATGTTAAGGAGCCACTGTCCTTGACCTACTAACAATTTTAGCTAGATCTCTATTAAGGGATTCAACAACCCCAGATCTACATTCAGGAGATGGAATTGATGCAAAGAGTGTAGCACCATCTGCATATCCAGCACATAATGGCATGATCAATATACCCAAGGGAGGGAAAAAAAAAAACCTGAGGGAGGGAAAAAAAAAAAGTTACAAGGCCAGACACTACCTCTTGTATGAGATGGAGGACAAGGGCATTTCCTTTCCTTGCTCAAGTCATTGTCAACGGGTTTTCCATTATCTGTGATACTGTAACTACAGACAAGTAGGATCACTGATCAATTGTATTGTCCATAGTCTGTGTTTTGGCGGAGAAATCTGAGTCAGTCACTTCCTCTGCTGGAGCAGCAGGCGAGGAAGGAGTTTTCCTTGATGTAGACAAGGATTGCTGAAATCTTCAAGGAAATGGAATGCCCTCCAAACCTCAGAATAGCCACAGCAGAGCGTCCATATGACCATATCCTTAGCACTTTTTCAACATTACTTTGCGGCTCACTACAAAGCGAAGAATAGAGAATAGCCGACTTTTGGGGAAGCAGATAGTCTCCTCTCGTAGTTTGCCCGGAATGTAGGTTCCAGTACCATTTACTTTATTACCGCCCTAAAGAAAGGCAACGGAAAAGGATCAGAGGTTAAAGTACCAGAGAGATAGAATGAGAGACCAACTTTGAGACAACCCCGCTGGTGAATGATCCCATTCGTACTCCACCCACCATGTAGATATCCATTCCTTCCAGTCATTACAGGAGGATGGCTGCAAAAAGTCATGCCCCTGCAAGAAGTTAATGATTGGGGATCCAAGTGACTCCTGCTCATAAAGGTTCTGCATGTACTGGCAAGGAGCACGACTTCCCCACCACCCACCAGCAACTATCAACGCTGAAATCGTACTCCTAGAGTATTAAAGGATGAAGGTTTGTATTCTTGTAGGAACAACTTTAAGGAAACATACTTTAAAAATTGTATGGTCTAAAACACACTATGTATATCCTGACTATTAAATTGAAGTCTCATTTGATAGCACAGTGCCAATTGACAAAACAGAACAAATTCCAAATAGAAGTTGAACATTTATGCACTCATGGAAAACAAGTCAAATAGTGAATACAATATCTATAACTTTAAAGACTTTGTTACAGTGTTTAAAAAATACACTTAAGACTAGAAATTTTACACTGCAAAATACAAAAATACAATATAGCAAAAACTTTTGACCTCAAACAAATTTTGTCCCCCACAAAATGAAAGATTTATTTTATAATCATCATCAAGGTACATACATATTACAAAGTGTGAAAACATAATTACTACACTTTGAATTATATTCCAGTACAAAGCCACAGGTTCATGAGTGAGATGCCTAGATTAATTAAAAGGCTCAAAGCAGGCTTATTAGACTAACAAAGTTAAGAACACTATTAACAATGGGATAGATCAACAATGTTGCATGCACCAGTCATCCAATTGTCCCATATATAATCACTCTATTCTCCCCCTTGGCTTAAGTTATATACGAAAATAGTAAACCACAGATACGTACCAAAGCAAACCGAGTCTATGGCATCTCTGTTGTCTCTTAGGCGCCTTTTTATAACAGGATAGATCCTCGAAGTGAGACCGAGGAGGGTGTTTTCAACACCCGATAATCTGTAAGAAATAAATCTCTTTAGTCATGCATATTTTATAAGAAATTATGAACATATATTCGGAAGGAATAAATCTAAATTCATCCATATTTTTTTTTCCTTTAATTCTAACATCATCAACAACCTCTTCAACTTCTTTTGGATATTGCCTGTACTGATGAACATATCCCCTAACACCTAAAGATGATTTAGACACTATGATGTAAACACATGCATGTGACCCCACACGTAATTCAACTGGTATGCCAGCAGTACTTCCTAGAGTAGTACAGCAGTGAACTGAATGCCATATGCATGAAGTATAGGCGAGTGCCTGCCTGAGACATTAATCAACATAGTTTCATCATTTTAAATAAACTTTCCCTTGTTAACCACATTCCAAATTTCCTTGACTAAGGAAATAACCACTACCACCGACTTTTCTCCGCTACTTTTATTTTCAAAATATCCTTTAAAATTCCTCTCTCAATTCCCTTAGCTTTTATAACTGTATACAATAAAGTGAATAAAAGTTAATATTACAGTTTGTCCATTGATGAAAAAGACTTATAATTGTTAAGGACATATCTCCAGGATTCAATCTTAAAATTTTAGAAAGAGTTAAAGGAGAGCAGTGCTGGATATCATCTCAGATATTGCTTTTGTAAAAAAAAACAAACTATTTAAAAGAAAGTTCAGTTAAACTTTAGATTAATTGTTCATTATGAGAGTATTACTGAAATTCTTATCTATTACAACTTAAAAGTTACAAAAATCAATCAACAAATAAGCACTATGGATAAAGGGTGTTACACCATCAAAAAGGATTGTATCTGTACTGACTGGACTACACTGGCTGCCTATTAAGAGCTGGAATAAATTTTAGGATATATACAATGACTTAAAGTTATCGGAACAGTATGCCCAATATTTTGAAAATATTTGCTCCATTCTACGCACCCATCAAATTGCGATGACAAGAGACTAGTTATGGATAGTTTAAAGTTATTAAAGCCGAGTTGCACCTTGACTGTTTTGATTTCTTAAATGGTTTTAAGGTTGAAAACTGCATTTGCTTATACGAACAAAGGACATTATTACTTTACGTGTTTCAATTAATCTACAATGCATTAATAAAAGTATTAAAGCAGATATATGGAAGTTTATACCACACATAAAAAAAAGCCTTACCTGGCAACGCCATTCTGGAGGACGACATTACCCGAGTGGAGGTGGCCGTAGGGTGGGAATCCTCTGTCTTGTAGGAAAAGCAGAGCCTCGAGGACTTGTCGACCCAGCCGTTGGACTTGTGATACAGGAAGACCAGCGGATCTTTGTTGGTATTTTTCGCCCCAGTCATCTTGCCAGTGGCTCTGGAAGGAGGGTGGGGGGTAAGTGAGATGTCTAAAGAATGAATAGGTTATCTGGTCTGTAAGTGTAATGCTCAGGTTTAGGCCTACACAGTAATAAGGAATGATCAGTCTCCTTCCATTTTAAGTTATAACTGTTAACAGTAGGCAAACGATAAAAAAAAAAAAAAAAGATGTAAATGATTATCAAAGATAGAGTGATTAATATACAGCAATATCATCAATGCTAAATGCATTAAAACCCTTCTAACTTTATGCTGGATTCAATTAAATGACTCTCCATTGTCTGATAACTACACTTACGTAATAACGTAATCAAGTTTCATGTCAGGAAAAAGCTTAATTGCTAAAGTTCAAAGTTGGCCTGACAGAAACAAATTAACTACATAAATTTCCCCAGAAGGAATTTTATTTACTATGTACAATCCTTCCTTCTAGCATAATCATAATCATTTAAAAATAGTAAAATATATTTTATCAAAATCATATATATTATTCTTCAGATATATTCTATTATAAAGGCTTTGATAATTTAGATGCTGAAAAGTCGCTATGTTTTGTGAATAACCAAATAGTAATTGAAAAGCAAAAATTCCAAGTATTCGAACAATACCCTTTCAATGTGTCAGAATTTTCCTCTTACAATTCTGCATTTACCTTCTCGAGGTCTTCATTCAAAAATAGCTCTCTCTCTCTCTCTCTCTCTCTCTCTCTCTCTCTCTCTCTCTCTCTCTCTCTCTCTCTCTCTCTGTGTGTGTGTGTGTGTGTGTGTGTGTGTGTGAATTTATTAGTTAGAATGTCTTTATAATTGTTTGTTCATTTGTTAAAGTCACGGGACTCCTTATCACTGAGCATATTACACATTCTCCTCTTCCTTTGTCTAAATACCTTAATTGGTTTTTGTTAAAAGTCACGGGACTCCTTATCACTTAGCATATTACACATTCTCCTCTTCCTTTGTCTAAATACCTTAATTGGTTTTACTTTATATCAGTGGTGCAATGGACCCCAACCTTGAGTCTACGGTTGCACCTCAATGCTCCACTAGCCTTGTACCCGAGGGCTCTTTGGCAATTTGGTATTGCCTGAAGGGACTGTCTCAGGTTTTTCTTCATAAGTCAAGTTGCCTCCCCACAACCACAGGTATTATTCCTATTTCTTTCAGTTCCCATGTAATTTTCAGGTCGTTCTTTAGTTCTTGATATTTTATTATTTTCTGCCTTTCAGCTCTATTGAGGCCAAAATCACTGTGTAATGTCATCTATAATCTTGGATGTTTTTTATCTTGTGTATTGCAGATCACAATATCATGTCATACACTTACTTTACTTTAAGGGCTGCTTACCTTGTCCTGTACAGCACAGTTGAACCCTATTCTCTAGCAGCTCCTATTTACCTTTCTGTTGGGATTATCTTCCTCTGTGTGTAAGTGCATGTGCATAGAGAGCAACACCATCCATCACATTTTCCCTTGCTGTACAGACGCCAAACTATCACCTTGATTAGCACAACTATTAATGGTTGGTAGGACAGTACCCGTAACGGAAGCACAGCCTATTAACTTCTACATCGATCTCTGGCAGCTCAACAACAAAACTGAAGCCCGAACCTCACGTACCAAATGTCTTGTCTGCAGCTCCACTAAGGCAACACCATGTATACCTCAACAATGAATACAATTGTTACAGATCTGAAATTATTCTTAAGTTCCTGGAAAAATGCTTGGCGTTCCCTAATACCAGTATCACCTCAAATGCTTTAACTAATTCATACCAGTATCACCTTAAATGCTTTAACTAATTCATACCAGTATCACCTTAAATGCTTTAACTAATTCATACCAGTATCACCTTAAATGCTTTAACTAATTCATACCAGTATCACCTTAAATGCTTTAACTAATTCATACCAGTATCACCTTAAATGCTTTAACTAATTCATACCAGTATCACCTTAAATGCTTTAACTAATTCATACCAGTATCACCTTAAATGCTTTAACTAATTCATACCAGTATCACCTTAAATGCTTTAACTAATTCATACCAGTATCACCTTAAATACTTTAACGAATTCATACCAGTATCACCTTAAATACTTTCCCAAATAATAACAATTGTAATGCAATTGTCCTGAATTACTTTACAGCCACCAACAACTTAAAACCTAGTGCTCCTTTACCGGCATCTTTCTAGACACTTTTACATTATTATGAATAACTTCATCAACAACCTTATCTGGTGGGAAATCTGCCGTTACAAAAAAATCCTTAATAACAATAACAATTACCCGATGACTGGATTTATCATACATTATCACATGTTACTGATTCTGAGTCTCCATTTCTTTAAAAGGAACACAAGAACTTTCGAGATAGCCTTACCCTGTAGATGAGATCCTTCAAGGAACCTTTGTTGTTGTGAGGAATGACTGTGATGACGTACGTATGTGAAGAAATGTTGGCAAAATCAACGTCTAACACTGGGTAAATGTACGGATGATGTAATGCCTGAAAAAAAGAATAAAACATTAGAAAAACACAATAAGGATATTACCAATTATCAAAAGTACTGTGTAACAATATGTGCCAATTAAGTAAAATTTTTATAGATTCTTGAGAATTTTTATACTAACAAGGCTTTAAGAAATAGGCCTACAGTTCACAAAACTAATTCTTTTTTTTTTTGTATTAAAAGAAAGGGAATAACCAAATTAAAATACCTGTCGTCAAATTAATTATCTAACCCAAACATTCAAATACTTAACTCAAGGGGCTTTTTAGTGTCTTGTCTGTCCCAGTGCCAAAGAGGAGTGATGAACATTTGAGTGTTTTTCTCATCTTAAAACTAACATGCTATTGTGGTTAATATATATTATAATTTACAGCGAAACTGGAATTTACTAAGAGAAATGGAGTGCTGCCTATTCTGGCATAACTACCTAAGCATCGATTAAAATGTGAACACCATATCTTGTCGAAGCCCATTGTTCACTTTTGGAAGTTCTTGCGCATGCGTTGTTTGCATTCGCCTCTTGGCAGCTATTGTGCATTTCTGGAGATGACGTAATTATCATCTGGCCTTTTTTCAACCAATTAAAAGCTTTCTAATATTTATGCATCAGTTCCCGGATGTTGTCTTGCAACAACCCTTTCCTTCCCCCTCCACTTCATTTCCAGCCAAAGGAATATATGAGAACAGGTTAACCCCCTATGAAAGGAGTGGCAAGTCTACTGTTATTTACTCTAACGTGTGTAGACAGACAGACAGACAGGCCCCTACAATAGACTGGTAACGAGGTATAAGAAACAGACAGACGTGCCCCTACAATAGACTGGTAACGAGGTATAGGAAACAAGACAGACAGACAGACAGGCCCCTACAATAGACTGGTAACGAGGTATAGGAAACAGACAGACAGACAGGCCCCTACAATAGACTGGTAACGAGGTATAGGAAACAGACAGACAGACATGCCCCTACAATAGACTGGTAACGAGGTAAAGGAAACGGACTGACAGGAGAGAGAAGGAAAAGGTGTGTTCCTACTGCGCTAATGGTGTTAAACCATAAGTCCAGAAGCAAGGCCAATAAGAGAATAAAACCTGTTAACCGCCCACTCACTGCTAGCCCAGGTGGCGAAGCCTTCTGACCACGCAACGCCATTTGACCCAAACCGTCGCAGCAATGACCATTTGAGGGACGTGTTATAAACTTTAGGTAATTATGATGTTCTAATTACACGCCATATACTTTTCCAACTGGTTATCGTATGTTTATTATATATTTCTGACCATTAATAGTGCTGAACATTAGTTTTTTTTAAGATTCCCCATCCAAACACCCTAGGATTGATTGATTAGGAGTTAGGTGGCATCCTGACAAAACACACCGAGAACCCCCATTATTGTTTGTAAATGGGGGGATATGGAAAGTTAACGGGTGGTTTGCCCCAGTATTCAAGGCCAGAAAAGGAAAAAAAAATATAGTTGGATGAATATATGGTTCATGTACTTGATTGAAAAAAAAATAAATAAATAAACAAGGAAGACTGCAGGTTAAAGTTTAAAATCATTAGAAATGGTGCGTCTTGGGGTTTTATTTACAGGATTACAAATGAGAGTGATTTGAAACTATTAATACCTTTGATGTATTGAACACGATTATCATGCAGAAATTTATCTTCAGAAGTAAATATCCCCCCCCCCCTGCTATATTAAGCAGAATGAAACATCTTAATCAACAAACTCAATAAAAAACACGTATCCCAAGTATTTTAAATTGGAAATCCTGGTCACACGAAAAGAACCAATTACTTGGTAACAATCTTTGGTACTATTCAAAGACAGACATATTCTCCAACTCACATGAAAACTTTTAATACAAAAACATTGAAGACAAGAAAGCTAAAAAAGGCAATTTAGATTTTTTGGTGAACAACACCCCCTACCCACCCCCGCCGCAGAGACAAACACACGAGTCCCAAACAATGCCTAGAAACCCACCTACCCTTTTGCTGTACAATAATGCCTACATTTATTTTCCGAAAGAGTTCGGGAATAAAGATAAAAAATACCAGCTAATTTATTTCAAGTTTCCAGATAGATTTATACTCAAGCTACACTAAAAATTACCAGCAAATATACAGATGTTTACTGGCAACATCTTGATGGTCACAGAAACTGTTACATAAACTCAAAAACACTGAATAAAAGTCTGTTCATCTAGAAGAGTTTAGTAGCAACTGGCCTACAAGCACTCAAACCCTCGAATATGAAGGTAAACGGCAATACTCTTCCATGAGTTTTAAGTTTCCGAACAATGGTAACAATTTTCAACGCTTGGCAAAATCGTATACAAGCAAATAAACTAGTTCTTGTACAGTAAGCGAAGTTTAACAAAATAGCTTTAGAGCGCATAGGAAAATTATCCACGGATACTTCGTAAACTAACTACCGTATACATGGAATAATTGGTGCTAAAGTTCTTTAGTTTCTTAGACTAGAAAATCAGCTTAAGAGAAAAATTACGAGCATTATTATATGATAAAAATATGTTCTCTGAAATTGGATATCTAAACTAATCCAATGACAAAACCTATAAATGAGAGACATTACAATTTCCTGGCCAGGTGACCATTATCAAGAGCCGGCCGAACACACAAAATATTGTATCCCAGCTCTTCTGGGACTGTTCCAGCAAACTAACCAGCTTACCCTAAAAAAAGCTCATCTGGAAATACTCCTCTTGGAAAAAATCCAGATTACCTGAAGACATCAATATACAAAAAAGAAATATTTAAAAGACATCAATCTCAAATGGGATATCTCCACTTACCTGGAAGAGCTCAACAAGAGAATAAATGAGACAGACATCTAACTTACGATAATTATGTGGAATGGTGACCATTATTAAGAAGCAGCCGAACACGCTAAATATTTCAGCTCTCCTGGGATTGTTGCAAGAAAGCTTACCCTAAATAACCTCATCTGGAAACACTCATTTTACTTGGAAAAAACCCTATAAAAAATACTAAGACGACATCAATCTCTACTGGGATATCTCCCCGCTTACCTGGAAGAGCTCAACAAGGGCTTCTCTGGTAGCGGTATTGACCGGGATTGGGCACTGCTCGTCGTAAGGCTGCAAGGTCATTAACCTGTCTGTTTTTACGGAAGAGTCCCGGATCATAAACCAGTTCTTATCAATTCGCGACCCTGGAAAAAGATATATATGGTAAGACAGGTTTAATCATTCTAAAATTCGCGTATCAGAATGGAAAGGATATTACGGAATAATCTAGATTGGGCAGATATATATTCAGGAATATAAGTAAACTTTATGGCAATATAAATATACACATTATTATTATTATTATTATTAATAGTAGTAGTAGTAGTAGTAGTAGTAGTAGTAGTAGTAGTTGCTAAGCTACAACCCTAGTTGGAAAAGCAAGATGCTATAAGCCCAGGGGCCCCAACAGGGAAAATATCAAAAGCTTAGGTCCACACCTATGCAACAGTTCACAGAAGATACTACTACGTAGATATCAGAAATATGTTTTAAGAACGCGATGAGAGGTCTAGACAAGATGGCGAGGTGATGTCTATGATTTTTTTTATTCCTTTGTAATATCCAAAAACCACTCCCATGCTATATCAGACAATTTTATAAATAAAGTTGGTATCGACATACTTCGCCATGTAAAACCAATGAATTCTAAAACCATGACTGTTAAGCCGGTAACATGAAATGTAGAGAAGGTTTTCAGATTTCCTCGATTATGCAAATTAATATTTATTGATATGTGTAAAATCATTCTTAGACTAAAATATTCAGGACATCCACCCAGATACTAACTCAACCTCTACGCACGCACCCACGCATGCATGCACGCACGCATGCACGCACGCACGCACACAAAGAGATAGATATACAGTATATATTATTAACTATTGAGACAATGGAGTATATGAATACGAAAGGAAAGCAAGACTAACCAAGAATAAAAATTCGCCAATACCAAAGTGTGTCACAGTGATTAACGTAGGTTATCTGTTCTAAGCACTAATTGTAAAAATAAACACTAACAAATAACTACCTAAAAATACACAAAACCATTCTAATTTCCCGTCGACACTTCTCTTAATGCATTGTCAAAATCAAGTAGAGAAATTTTTTTTTCGGAACTCTCCCAACTTATATTTATAATGTCTGGACAATTTCAGGTATTCATCAGGGCAGAACTAGTAATTGTTGCATAACTTAAGTAAATCAAGAAATTTTCTGAAAAAAAATCCTTACATATTCACAATGGGACAATTTCTAGAATTCGACGGGGCAGAACTTGTAACTGCTTAAGCCTACTTGTAGAAAATGATCATCTATTTACGAAGGCACATGGAAACGAGACATTATATTCAAGTAATATTAAGTTTATCCACAATTTGCCTCTTTACGCTTAGACGATGAACTTCAGAGAGAATCTTTTGTTTACCAATGTTTCGAGTTTTCAATATGTACAGAGCAAAATATTAACTGGAAAGAAATTATTTTCACACACCAAGGCCCGCCTGAACAGACTTTTAGTGTCTGATGGAGGGCGAGAAATTAACCCGTAAAAGTAAAGTAAAAGTAAGTACCCTATAGTCCATTTCTTTTAGCGATGCATATTTGCACCGACTCACGGCGTTGCCCTTTTAGCTCGGAAAAGTTTCCTGATCGCTGATTGGTTAGAATTATCTTGTCCAACCAATCAGCGATCCGGAAACTTTTCCGAGCTAAAAGGGCACCGCTGCGAGTCGGTGCAAATATGCATCGCTAAAAGAAATGGACTATAGTCTATCATATCTTTTACTTTCCTACGAAATTTCAATTTATGGTTGTGTATGATAAATTTTACTCTCAAAATAAAGACCGATCCTTTGTCACTTTCGTAAACTGGAGGTCAAACGAACAATTAATCAAAATATTACATCCAAGGTTTATAAAATACATTTTATAAACTCCTTTATTACACCAACAGTAGATTTGAATGAAAACTTCAGCTTGTTAAACCAAGAGAGTAAGAACTGTAAATTGTAATTAATTCAAGAACAGAGAACAGCAAGAAAAGGAACATTTAAATGGAAAGTGAATCGCCACAAAGGATTAAGTGGGCGGAACAAATTCTAAAACAATGAAATCTTTGAAAACAAAAAGCAGTTCCGCAATGCGGTATGTGTGTTTTCAATCTCCACCCGACACCCCCTCTTACTCACTTTTATCTCCTCTCTCTTTTAACTTTCCTCTCTTCTCTTTCTCCTTCTCCTCCTCCTCTTCACGTTTCGGAAATAACTACTACTACCTCTTCTTCTTGTTTTGCTTTTTTTGTTCTTGTTCTTCTTCTTTTCCTCCTCCTCACGTTGAGGAACTTTCCTCTTCTCCCTTTCCACCCCCCTCTCTTCTTCTCTCCCTTCTACTCCTCCTCTCCATGTTAAGGATTGTAGGTCAAAGATACCGAAAACTATGAGTGACCAACTGCAACCATCACTACCTTTATTAATGATTAGAATTTTATAATTAAAAAAATCCAGACCAGCGTTAATCAAGAAAAAACAAAAGATCGAAAAAATATGGAACAGTAAATTCCGCCTAAATCATGTTTCGAATGAGTCTGGAAACTCTGGGGGTAAAAAGTCCGGAGTGGCATGATTAAAATATCAGGTGGTTCCAGAGAAAAGTCATTATTTCGTCGGGGATAAAATTTTCACCAAACATTCATTCGTTTGTTCGTTGCCTTTTAGTTTTTAACTGGCCTCGAGACCAGCTGCTCGAACGTGTAAAATACTGCTCTGAGAGAGAGAGAGAGAGAGAGAGAGAGAGAGAGAGAGAGAGAGAGAGAGAGAGAGAGAGAGAGTTTAGCAACTATACTTCATTTTTGTCGGGAGAAAGCAAACTAGTTTTCGACGAAAAATATCCTGGTCCTGCCTGAGAGAGAGAGAGAGAGAGAGAGAGAGAGAGAGAGAGAGAGAGAGAGAGAGAGAGAGAGAGAGAGAGAGAGAGAGAGAGTTAGTTTAGCAACTATACTTCATTTTTGTCGGGAGAAAGCAAACTAGTTTTCGACGAAAAATATCCAGGTCCTGCCTAGGAGAGAGAGAGAGAGAGAGAGAGAGAGAGAGAGAGAGAGAGAGAGAGAGAGAGAGAGAGAGAGAGAATTTTTCAAGCTACCCACATCGTCTCTGCCTGAAGAATGCAAATCATTCATCGGTTAGAACTGAATAAGGGGGCTAAACTGTCCTGTCCTGGTCCGCTTGTTTTTAGCCTCACTGGGGCCTTCGAGGGAGATCCTACAACCCCCTCCAGATAGTTAACTTCCTTCTCGATTCCAAAACTTGCAGTTACTGAATTAAGAAACTTTCCTGTCGTTGTCTTGGGGCAAGTCAACCCAATATCGAAAGAGATCAGTTGGTAAAACAAGTTCCTGATAAGGACCTTATCTCCAGAGCGAATTATCTTTCATCTTTTGAATTTGTCTAACAATGTTGACGTTACTTATTGCCTATGTTTCCATATATCTACATTATGGTAGGGGATCCTTATGCCCGAATTTATACTAACATATACAATTGAATTATTTACTGATGAAATGAGTTTATATACATGAAGTATTTCTCTATCTTTTTCCGAAAACTTCGAATGGTAAAGACAATTATGCTAAAACCTATGTTAGGTATGTAGAAACCAAGTAGAAACCAACTATTATTTGAATGGAATATCCTTTGATAACGAGGAAATATGTTGATAAAACATTTCCCCAGATACAGAAGAAATGTGCATATAAAATATTTCCCAGATACAAAAGAATGTGTAGATGTAATATCGAAAGAACTCGAAAAATATGTAGATAACATACCCCTATACACCAAGGAAATCTATCTAGACTGAGGAAATAATATAAAACCTAAAAAGCTAGATAAAAAAAGTCCACAAACACCAAGAGGAAATATCGAGAGAACCCGAAAAAAATTTTATAACCAAAAGTACTGATTTCAGATAGGTAAAAAAAGTATGAAAAAACAATTAAATCAGAATAGAAAAAGGATCATCACTATATAAGCCGAAGATTGTGGGTACTTCAAATTGTATGAATAAAAAACATTGCAAGGAGGAAAATTTGAATAAATTTCTAGCAAAACTAACTAAAAATAAGATATTTAACTTGTCTTTAAAAGGTAATGTATACTTGAAAAAAGTCTCGAGTAGTAGTAGTAGTAGTAGAAGTAGTAGTAGTAACAATAATATATTTAATAATAATAATTAAGGAAACTCAAATACATATAATGACGTATCACGGGTTAGAAGCCCTTTTTAATAACTAAACAGACATAATTTATCATTCACATGATAAGATTGAAATTAGGCTTAAGGCTCTAAATGTCTTATATATGTCATACAGTATTTTATCTCGGTAAAATACACTAAAGTTATGGTGTGACAATTTTCAATCTTTAATGTATTCATAAAAACTGGATTTTGCACCATGTTATTCACCTGTTAGATAACAGGTTATCTGAATTTATATAATAGTTCACGGTACTGTACCAACCGTGTGTCACACGATCGTACATAAATTATTTTGTATATATTATGCTTGTATCTGCGCTCTTCCCTCGCACTAAAAAGAACCTGAATATACATGTCTGCGTGTTTCCTCTCTAACATTGTCTGTTTCTCGAACATGAAAATTCCTGTTGCCTTGAAGTTTTGTTTATAAAGGAGTGTGTTCTTTAATGAAGTTACTCAGTTGATTGCATCCTGCCTTTGAGTCATAACTATTCTCTCGGCAGTCACAGTACTGTTCGAGGTAATATCTTACCTCTAAAAAGAACAGATACTTAACGGCATTGTTTGGGGTGGTAAGTATACCTCTAAAGGCAATATTACTTTACGTCATTTTCGGAAGTAATAACTAACCTTTAAAAAGCAAATAATCCTTCAAGTATCTGCCCGAGGTAATACTGAAGGTTACAGTATGTATGTATGTATATTATTGTATGTATGTATGTATATTATTGTATGTATGTATATATATTATTGTAAGTATGTATGTATATATATTATTGTAAGTATGTATGTATGCATGTATATATATTACTGTAAGTATGTATGTATGTATGTATGTATATATATTATTGTAAGTATGTATGTATGTATATATATTATTGTATGTATGTATGTATGAATATATATTATTGTATGTATGTATATATATTATTGTATGTATGTATGTATATATATTATTGTATGTATATATATATATATATATATATATATATATATATATATATATATATATATACACATACATATATATAGACGTCAAATACGATACCTGTTATAATTACCCGTAGCTTCCCAACAACACTTTCAGGGTAATGAGTTCTCGAATGAACTAAAGAATGTAATTTCGGAGTTATTATCAAATAATTAACTTTGAAATCCAACGCGTTTTTGTAACACTAAGGTACAGAATACAGTAATTAAACCAATTACAGACTTTTAGTAAAGCCGTTGACAAACTACCAGGGTTACCGATTTTCAATTTCGAGTTGGAGTCAGTAAGAGTAAATAGGTTTGTTTTAATGAAGAGAAGATCTAAAACTTGCAAAGGATATTTAATGAACAAAAAGTCTCAAAATTCGAAGACAAACTTAAATAGGTTTCTAACAGCGTCATACTTTAAAACCCTAGATCAGTGTTTCCCAACCTTTTATAAATGATTACCCCAAAATTTTATTTCCAGCTAATCAATTACCCCATTGAACATATACCCGGTAACATCGGATGGTTTAATGCAGCCACCTGATGAGCTGTATGGATCATGTAGCCCGCTATTGGCTGCTTATAGTTAAGGATCCAAAACAAATGCAAACTTTTCCATTTTAATGGATATTAAAATGAACCATCATCAGTGCAGAATGTTCACTATAACCATATTAATTATGGGAATGTGAATAACTCAATTTCAGAACATCTTGATTACCCCAAAAATACGGGTCCATTACCCCGCTGGGGTAATTTACCCCAGGTTGGGAAATACTGCCTAGATGAAATTCGCACATAACTATATGAATCAAAAGAATGCGATCTTGTTTAAACATTCTATTTATGTAAAAAAAAACAATATTAGAAAAGACTATTAAAAGATGGTTCTAGCCGTCGTTTTTTTCCTACAAGACACTCGAGACATCGATAATTTATACTAATCTATTTATCTATTTACCAAGGCACTTCCCCCAATTTTGGGGGTTAGCCTACTTCAAACAAATGAACAAAAGGGTACCTTTCCTTTGGTATATACATCAAATATACAAATACCTATACACGTAAATATTCAAACTTTGTTATATACTGTTATCCAAGGTAATCGTCTTAAAATAAATCATACTTACTTTACTTTTACTTTTACGGGTTTATTTCTCGCCCTCCATCAGACACTAAAAGTCTGTTCAGGCGGGCCTTGGTGTGTGAAAAAATAATTTCATTCCAGTTGATATTTTGCTCTGTATCTTATCAGTTATTTCGCTAGCATTTGTATTCAGGCTTAATAGTTTTCAGGTCACTATTATAACACTTTCTAAAAAGATAAGTCTTCAGGTTTTTCTTGAAAGCTGCCACATTATTGCCGTTCTTGACATCGAATATCTTGAAAATATTATAAAACCGCAAGTCCAAATTCACCCCCAAGTCCCCAAAACCCACCAGAAAATTATAACAAAAACTCCGTCCGACCAAATAAGTTAAACAGGTCCCGCTGAGTCTGACTTGGCAGCGACCACACCTTGAGTCCGTGACTAATGGACGAGAGACTTATTTATTTTCGTGATTATCCTCTTTCCTTATAACTATAGAATGCAATAAGAACACAATTCAGCAAATGAAAAGTCAACAATGCTACCAAGTCTTTTATCTCGAACCCCATAACACGGGACGGAAAAATGCTAAGAATCAACATGATAATTGGGGGCTGTTGGATTATTCGATCTAATATTGAGATTGGGAAAGTAAAATAGGGAAATTAATATATAGAGAAAAATATTAGCGATGGAGACACACGATATATATATATATATATATATATGAGAGAGAGAGAGAGAGAGAGAGAGAGAGAGAGAGAGAGAGAGAGAGAGAGAGAGGGGGGGGTAAGAAGTGGAGAGAAATGGAGACTCAAAAGGAAGAGACAAGGAAAAGTAAAAAAGGGAGATAGGAAGAGAAAAAGGAAGATGCAAGAGAGAGAGAGAGAGAGAGAGAGAGAGAGAGAGAGAGAGAGAGGAACTACACTTCATTCTTGACGGGAAAAAGCAAACCAGTTTTCGACGAAAAATATCCTGGTCCTGCCTAGGAGAGAGAGAGAGAGAGAGAGAGAGAGAGAGAGAGAGAGAGAGAATTTCAGGCTACCCATATCGTCTCTGCCTGAAGAATGCAAATCATTCATCGGTTAGAACTGAATAATGGGCTAAACTGTCCTGTCCTGGTCCGCTTGTTTTTAGCCTCACTGGGGCCTTCGAGGGAGATCCTACACCTCCCTCCAGATAGTTAACTTCCTTCTCGATTCCAAAACTTGCAGTTACTGAATTAAGAAACTTTCCTGTCGTTGTCTTGGGGCAAGTCAACCCAATATCGAAAGAGATCAGTTGGTAAAACAAGTTCCTGTTAAGGGCCTTATTTCTTGAGCGAATTATCTTTCATATTTTGAAGTTGTCTAACAATGTTGACGTTAGTTATTTCCTGTTTCCATATATCTACATTATGGCAGGCGATCCTTATGCCCGAATCTATACTAACAAATATATACAATTATTTACTGATAAAATGTGTATATAAATGAAGTATCTCCATTCTCCTCTTTTTACGATAACTTCGCATGGCAAAAGACAATTATGCCAAAACGTATGTTGGACATGTAGAAACAAACAAATATATAAATGGAATATCCCCAGATAAGGGGGGAAATATATTGATTAGATATTTTCCCAGATACAGAAGAAATATGCTTATAAAATAATTCCCCAGATACAGAAGAAATATGCTTATAAAATATTTCCCCAGATACAGAAGAAATATGCTTATAAAATATTTCCCCAGATACAGAAGAAATATGCTTATAAAATATCTCCCCAGATACAGAAGAAATATGCTTATAAAATATTTCCCCAGATACAGAAGAAATATGCTTATAAAATATTTCCCCAGATACAGAAGAAATATGCTTATAAAATATTTCCCCAGATACAGAAGAAATATGCTTATAAAATATTTCCCCAGATACAGAAGAAATATTCTTATAAAATATTTCCCCAGATACAGAAGAAATATGTAGATGAAATACCCTTATACACCAAGGAAATCTATCTAGACTGAGGAAATAATATAAAAACTAAAAAGCTAGATAAAAAAAAAAGTCCACAAACACCAAGAGGAAATATCTAGAGAAGCCGAAAAAATTCTATAACCAAAAGCACTAATTTCATATAGGTAAAAAAGTATGAAAAAACAATGAAATCAGAATATAAAAAGGATCATCACTATATAAGCCGAAAATTGTGGGTACTTCATAATTGACTGAATAGAAAACATTGCAGGGAGGAAAATTTGAATAAATTTCTCGCAAAACTAACTAAAAATAAAATAATTTGTCTTTAAAAGGTAATGTATACTTGAAAAAAGTCTCGATTAGTAGTAGTAGTAGTAGTAGTAGTAGTAGTAGTAGTAGTAGTAGTAGTAGTAGTAGTAGTAAATATATTTAATAATAATTAATGAAAGTCAAGTACATATAATGACATATCACGAGTTAGAAGCCCTTTTTAATAACTAAACAGGCATAATTCATCATTCACATGATAAAATTGAAATTAGGCTTAAGGCTCTAAATGTCATATATATGTCATATGGTATTTTATCTCGGTAAAATACACATTTTCAATCTTTAATGTATTCATAAAAAAACTGGATTTTGCACCGACATATTATTCATCTGTTAGATTAACAGGTTATCTGAATTCATATAATACTTCACGGTACTGTTCGAGGTAATATCTTACCTCTAAAAAGAACATACTTAATGGCATTGTTTGGGGTGGTAAGTATACCTCTAAAGGCAATATTACTTTACGTCATTTCCGGAAGTGATAACTAACCTTTAAAAACCAAATAATCCTTCAAGTATCTGCCCGAGGTAATACTGAAGGTTACAGTATATGTATATAATATTGTATGTATCTATGTATATATATTATTGTATGTATCTATGTATATATACTATTGTATGTATCTATGTATATATACTATTGTATGTATCTATGTATATATACTATTGTATGTATCTATGTATATATATTATTGTATGTATCTATGTATATATATTATTGTATGCATCTATGTATATATATTATTGTATGCATGCATGTATATGTATATATATATATATATATATATATATATATACATACATATATATAGACGTCAAATACGACAACTTGTTATTATTACCCGTAGCTTCCCAACAACACTTTCAGGGTAACGAGTTCTCGAATGAACTAAAGAATGTAATTTCAGAGTTATTTTCAAATAATTAACTTTGAAATCCAACGCGTTTTTT
>NC_090745.1:109042894-109052894 GCF_036898095.1 Palaemon carinicauda | reverse complement strand
TTGCACATACAAATATATATACACATTCTATAATATATTAACACATACAAATTATACTCATGTTTATATACATATATATAATGTACACATATAGGCCTACACTGGATATATACACAAATACATCCACATGGGTACAAAACGTACATGCATACAATCGTACATACATGTAAATACACATACATAAACACACTTAACATACATGCACACAAACAAGTTTATGTTCATGTTCAAAAAACAGTACAGTACCCAATATCAAGGATATTAACATCCACAGCCGTTATCATGGCCATGAACAGTTCATAGATTCACGCTCAATAAATTCAAATTTTCTTGAAAAGCTAATGGACACAGGACTCAAAACAGAAAATCACCGTTCAAACTAGAGACGAAGCACACAAAATACACCATAATTCCAACATATACACTAAGAAATATTACACAAGAACATAATTCATGAAACCACTTACGCAGTAATGGTACACTTAAAATGATTCAATCACAAACAATTAAAACCGTATTTATCACCAGACCAAAAACGAAAAATGACATCGACCAGACGAGAAGAGAAACTGTAAAGAAAACGGAGTCCTCATGTACGCTGAAGATGGGAGCAGGGATAACGGAATCAGGAAAGGAGAGTGGATTGTAATATGGCGCTTAAACAAAACAGGCAGATTACCTCTCTCTCTCTCTCTCTCCTCTCTCTCTCTCTCTCTCTCTCTCTCTCTACACGTGTATGTATATATACAGTATATATATATTATATATATACACATATATATATAACATTTAATTGTCTACAGTATAACAACGTTATTTATTGGTGGTAACTGGGATTTGTGATTTTAATATTTTCGTCGGGACACACGCATATACATATACATACACAAATATACACACCCATATATATATATATATATATATATACGTACACGTGGAGAGAGAGAGAGAGAGAGAGAGAGAGAGAGAGAGAGAGAGAGATTAATATCAAAGTTAAAATATACTATTAAATGAAATTACTATCAGGAAACCTAAAAAATTACAAACTAAACAAGTCAGGTATATGCTGATGGAGACATGCCTAAATCCGGGTTCCAAAGCTTCATGATATGACGAAGCACGCGCCGAATTATAAGCGGGATATAATTTCCAGCCGTAAATCACAAACACTTCTCATGCAGAATTACTTCTACGCTATTATATCCAACAATCGTCCATGTCACCCCAACTATGCAAACGGGTACTTTAATCATTACAGTTCCCTAAATAACAACAACAACAACAACAACAACAATAATAATAATAATAATCATAATAATAATAATAATATTTTGATGATTTCACACCAATATTTAGTTTTTATTTTAAGTTGACAGTTTCAAATTATTTTTTTTCCAGGGGATTATTCTCATTTTCTTTTTCTATAATTCCCATTTTGATATTCAATTTCATCAAAGTCGTCAATAAGCTTGGTAGATAGTCGCCTTTTAAGGTTTATTGCATTTGAATATATACATAATAATAATAATAATAATAATAATAATAATAATAATAATAATAATAATAATAATAAATACTTAAAAACTTAAACTTGTATATTGTTCGCAAATTTATACAATTACTGAAGCGAGAATCTTCCTATGATCAAACAATGACTTTAAAAAAGAAAAGAGAGAAAAAAATACGTACAGGCCAATTATCGTTAAGTTATAACTAAATTTTTAATACCCGAACTCCCGAATGTAGGAACCATGTAGACACTACAAACTGAATATTACTGTACTCACTACGAGCACAGGACTTCTCCCCTGACTCACAGTTCACTTCTCCAAATTTTCGTGTGAAATGACAACACCCAAGAAACGCAGACACTAGAGAGTCTGTTAAAGTAACGCAGACACTAGCGAGTCTGTTAACGTCCGCCCACTTTGGTGAATATAGTAAATAACCCCTGAGACTTGGAGAGAAATGGGAACTGTGAAAATAAAACACAAGGAATCACTAACGAGGATTTAATAACTGAAGTAAATGAGATCGCTCCCAATAATTATTACTGATTTGAATTAAAATATGTACAATAACCCATCAAGTTATCAGAACCGGTCGTCCAAAATACTTAAGAGAATTGCTACATATTGGAGAGCCAATAAATCGTGTTGACACGAGAATAGTTACAGATGGTTTCAAACTATAGGCTGTAGGCTCCAGTATAAGTATGCGGCCCAGAGACTATACAAGAAGCTACCACGAGACATTCGAATGATTGAAGATATTAGGCTTTCAAGAGGAAACTGAAGACTTTCTTATTCTATGAGTCGTTTGACAGTGACGATTTAACAGTAAATGAGCCATACGTGATATGAAATGTTGAATACTCTGAACGAACAAGATAAAACGACAGTGGAGGTCCTATAGAGAGTGGGGTTCCCCTGCTGTATGGGACCGGAAAAGCAGCCGTAAAAGTAAAATAAAGTAAAGTTAAGTATTCGGTTCAACAAACACGTCTAATTAGTACCCTTCTACGTGAATGGTTATTTAGTAGTACTTGGCTGCATATTAAAAGAGGGAGGCGTTCCCTATAGTAAGGGTTTATTGTTCAATCGTAAATATGTGGGTGTTTGGATTATAAATACGTGAACGACGTTATATAGGCAGAAAAACATATAGATTGAACTTTAAAATGCAAAAACCTATTAAAGATATCTTGAAAAATTAAAAGAGATATCGACGTTTGAATATTGTCAATTTTCAAACACGATTTCCGCATCTTTTTAATGTTGTTACTGTTCTTAAAATATTCTATTTTCCCTTATTTCCTTTCCTCACAGAGTTATTTTCCCTGATGGAGCCCTTGGGCTTATAAAATTCTTTTTTTTCAGCTAGGGTTGTGGCTTAGCAAGTAATAATAATAATAATAATAATAATAGTAATAATAATAATAATAATATTAATAATAATAATAATATACTGCAGTGAAAGCCTCATTGTTAGCTTTTGGGGTCCATTATGACCTCATTACCACTGGCACTAAATGCAAGGGGTTGTCGATTACTTACATGCTTAAGAATAATTACAATTAATCACTCCACTTCATTACTTTTACTTTGATGGCTGTTTTTCCAGGTCTTATCACTACTTTCTCCACTTCTATAGGACCTAAAAGATCAGTTTATCATATACATATACATATAATAATAATAATAATAATAATAATAATAATAATAATGACAATGATAATAAGAAAAATAATCTTTATATGCTAATAATAAGATAAGGGTGAATGTGTGTGCATTTTTGCACTGAATTGTCCTTGTGCTGATTTATCGTTGTGCTAAATTGTCATGCGCTGAATTGATTCTAAGCTGAATTGTCATTCGCTGAATTGGCAGCGCTGAACTGTCGGCGCTGAACTGTCCTGCGCGGAATCGTCGGCACACGATTTTGCATATTACACTGCATAACTGGTGTTTGTTGTTAAATCCACATTACCGAAGCACTTGGAGAATAAGTGTCTTCATTTTCATCACGAAGGAAGTATTTCTCATGTATCACATCTCGAATTATAATTTTTTTTTTTAATCTTTTTATTTAAAAAGTTAAAGTATATTTTTTACAGTCACAATATTTACAGTATGGTTATAGTATACATTAAAATTTCCATATAAACATAGACCATCTAAATTAACAACTAACATATTTATTTTCATTGTCAGCTGCTCAAAAACAATATATATATATATATATATATATATATATTGTGAACATTTTATTCATTCTTTCTTTATAGATATTTCTTAATCCACACTGAATATTTACAAAGCCGCAATTTATGGCATCCTTAGTATCCATGGTCCGTATTTTCTGCTATTCTCTTCAATTCCAAATCATAAGCTTTGCTATTTCTTGAATTTACTATTTGGCTCGCCCTTTTGCACCCTACTCTAGCTGTGACCCAGCACGCTCGACTGATCCTCGAGTACCTAATCTAGTGGTTACGTCAACGATGAAAGTTATATCGACATTCGTACGTACAAATATATACAATTATATATATATATATAATATATATATATATATATATATATATGAAAGATTTATTTTAATGGTATTATTGCTCTTAAACTTCCTGTAGTTTTTTCTTATTTCCTTTCCTCACTGGGGTATTTTCCCTGTTAGAGCCCTTAGGCTTATAGCATCCTGATTTTCTAACTAAGGTTGTAGCTTAGCAAGTAATAATAATAATAATTATATATATATATATATATATATATATATATATATATATATATTACACGAGTATAATCCTCCATCAATTTCCTATATTACATTCTGTGTAAATCAATATCACATTTTCTTTAAGAAACAAGTAAAAACATTGTATAATGCAAACAATAAGATGAATTCCCATCACATTCACCTGAGACCTGTTTTTGCGAACTCCCTAGACACCAATTTCCAGGAGTAGATTACAGGTAACAAGGTCAAACACCAACCTGTAGCTCTCTATACACCAGGAATAGATTACAGGCAACAAGGTCAAACACCAACCTGTGGCTCTCTATACACCAGGAGTAGATTACAGGCAACAAGGTCAAACACCAACCTGTGGCTCTCTATACACCAGGAGTAGATTACAGGCAACAAGGTCAAACACCAACCTGTGGCTCTCTATACACCAGGAGTAGATTACAGGCAACAAGGTCAAACACCAACCTGTGGCTCTCTATACACCAGGAGTAGATTACAGGCAACAAGGTCAAACACCAACCTGTGGCTCTCTATACACCAGGAGTAGATTACAGGCAACAAGGTCAAACACCAACCTGTGGCTCTCTATACACCAGGAGTAGATTACAGGTAACAAGGTCAAACACCAACCTGTAGCTCTATATACACTTTGATCTCAATGTCAGTTAATGGAATTGTCAAATAAAGCAATTTTGTGATTATTTTAGTTTTTAATTCCGTATATCTGGATTTACTGTTTTGAAGAATATCAGCTCTAATAAATTTTAGTAGTTTATCTATTTCCTTGTTTCCTTTTCACACTAGGCTATATTTCCTTGTTGGAGGCCTTGGGTTTATAGCATCTTGTTTTTCCAACCAGGGTTATAGTCTGGCTTATAATAATAATAATAATAATAATAATAATAATAATAATAATAATAATAATAATAATAATAATGATGATGATAAACATCTATACTAATAACAATAATAATGATAATAATAATAATAATAATAAAAATAATAATAATAATAATAATAATAACAAAACAGTTAATGACTTTATCATCAAGTTAAATATGTATCCATATGAATAATACCATTTTGTATTATAAGCCGATAAAAGTTATGAAGACACGGATTGAGACCGTAAATTCTGGCTTAAACCCGGTTTATTTTTGGTTTATTTTTATTCCCTCGCACGCAGATTAATCGGAGGCCTTCCACTGGACCTAATCGCCCCTATGACGTCAGAACATAAAACGATACTCTGTTGATTGCGGTCGAATGTGAATCCAGGGAGTTGTTGTTTCCTGATCGCTGATTGGTTAGAATTATCTTGTCCAACCAATCAGCGATCCGGAAACTTTTCCGAGCTAGAAGGGCACCGCTGCGAGTCGGTGCAAATCTGCATCGCTAAAAGAAATTGACTATAGTTTGGTTTCGGGACGGAATTGCAATTTCTTGCTGTGTTGAGATAAGAAATGAGGTTTCGGTATCGCAAATGAGATAGAAACTTCTCTAGACTTTCAGATGAAGATTCTCTCTCTCTCTCTCTCTCTCTCTCTCTCTCTCCTCTCTCTCTCTCTCTCTCATTGTACTGATGACGTTTACCAAGAATAACGAGGTATAAGGAAATATAATGTCTGGAACTAGTTTTAAAGCATTCGTAATTGGAAATATCATAAGTCATATGCAAAATATGAAATAAGATAATTTACACACACACACACACACACACACACATATATATATATATATATATATAAGAGAGAGAGAGAGAGAGAGAGAGAGAGAGAGAGAGATTCAGATGAGTAAAAGGGTAGTTTTCTTTTCCTTAATCTTTGCTACTAACTTTGTTAACCAAAGGAAACCGTCAACTGTTGAAGAAAGACGCTCTTCCACCCAATGGAGAAAGGGTCGTTATCAATCCTTTGGAGGAGTGCTATCAATTCTAGGAGGAGGTGTCGCTATCAAACCTTGATAAAAGGCAGGCTATCAATCCATGGTGGAAGGTGTACCAGAATACCTTTCAATGGTGGATGCTATCAACCCCTTGGGTAAAGGACAATATCAATTCTTGGAGGATAGGGTGCTGTCAATCATTTGGGGATGGGTGCTATCAACCTTTGGTAAGGTATTGCTATCAGCCCTTGTGGAGAGGGAAAGCTGTCAATCAATGTGGGAGGGAATTGCTATCCATTCTTGGGGAGGAATGCTGACAATCCTTGGGAAAGGAGGTGGTATCACCCCTTAATGAAAATAACGCGCACATTCCTTTATGGAGGAAATGTGGTCATATTTTTTTTTAGAAAGAGGTGCTATCTCCCTTTAGGTTAGGTCTTATCACACCAAGGAAGGTCCTGCTACCTTTGTGGAAGGTGATATTACCCTTTGGGGAAGATTCTATTACCCATTGGGAAGGTGCTATCACCCCCTGGGGAAAGTGCTATCACCCTCTAAGAAAGGAGCTATTAGCCATTTGGAAGGTGCTATCACCCTCTGGGGAAAGTGCTATCACCCTCTAAGAAAGGAGCTATTAGCCATTAGGAAGGTGCTATCACCCTCTGGGGAAAGTGCTATCACCCTCTGAGAAAGGAGTTATTACCCATTGGGGAAGGTGCTATCACCCCTGGGAAGGTGCTATCACCCCTGTGGAAGGTGCTATCACACTATGGGGAAGGTGCTATCACCCCCCGGGGGAAAGTGCTATCACCCTCTAAGAGAGGAGCTATTACCCATTGGGAAGGTGCTAGTCCCCTTGGTGAAAGTGCTATCACCCTATAAGAAAGGAGGTATTACCCATTGGGGAAGGTGCTATCACCCCTTGGGGTTTTGCTATCACACTCTAGGAGAGGAGCTACCACCCCTTGGGAAGGGCTATCACCACCTTGATTAAAGGGATATCACCCTCTAAGGAAGGAGATATCACCCCTGGTTAAAGTGCTATCACTCTCTAGGAAGTACCACCCCTTGGGGAAGGGGCTATCACCACCCTGGTTGAAGTGCTATCACCCTCTAAGGAAAGAGTTATCACCCCTGGTTAAAGTGCTATCACCCTATAAGAAAGGAGCTATCACCCCCTTGGGGAAGGTACTATCATCCTTTGACAAAGGTGCTTTAACCATCTGGGAAAGATGCTATCACCGCTAAGAAAAAGTGCTACCTCCCCTTAAGAAATGGGTACTTTCATCCATCAGAGATAGGGATAATCTCACCCTGTGAGAAGAGACGTGCTATCACCCCCATGTAAAAGGGGGTGGCTATCATCCCTTTTAATCAGGCAAGCATTTCCAATGCATCCCCTCTTATCCTTTTTTTTTTTTTTTTTGCATATAGAAACCGGTTGGGGCCAAGGAGCCTTGGAAAGCATCCAATATCTGCTTTCCACTTTCGTGACCTGGTTCCTACCGCTTGCGATTTCAAGTTCTTCTTCTTCCTTATTACAGTCGCCATCAGACATAGTCTTCTATTTTCCACTTCTATCATCGTCTTTTTTATATTGTTAACCGTTCTCATTGTGATCCTTTTCTATTCTTTATTCATCCTTCATTCTCAATATGCTTTAGTTTCATTTCCTCGTTTCTTCCTACTTATCATAAACATTGTCATTTTTTTACGTTCGCCTTTCTTATCGTCTCGCAATTTCATTATTCGTCATCTTGCTTTCTTCCCGTTCTCATTTTCCGATCATATATATTCTCAATATGTTTTCGTTTCAATTCCTCGTTTCTTCCTAATTATAAACATTGTCATTTTTTACGTTCTCCATTCTCATCGTCTTGCAATTTCATTATTCGTCATCTTACTTTCTTCCCGTTCCCATTTTCCAATCACATCATCACCTCTCTCCATTTATCTCTTCGTCAAAAGCTTTTCCCTGTTTTACTCTCTCATCATCATCATCCCATTTCCTTTCCCTTTCTTCTCCTGGTGATTATTTCATGGCACCAAATCTCCCATGACGGTATCAACGACTGGTCACCTTTCTGGCGACTATAATCCGCAGAGAGATAACTAAAGTCCTGAAGATTTATTATTACGACTTTTCTTTTGTATCCTGCTGAGGGATAATTTAGGACGGAGAGAATAGGACAATAGGACAAAAGGTGGGGATTTATTATTATTATTATTATTATTATTATTATTATTATTATTATATTTCAAACATGTGTATATATATATATATATATATATATATTATATACACACATATATATATAATATATATATAATATATATATAAACACATATATAAGGATATTTATATATATACAATATATATATATATATATATATATAGATAGATAGATATATATATATATATATATATATATACATATACAGTATATGTGTATATAGACATTAATATATATATATATATATATATATATATATACATATCTATCTATCTATCTATCTATCTATCTATCTATATATATATATATATATATATATATAATGTGTGTAATAGAATCTGTCACAACAAGAGTATATAACTTTTAGACACAATATCACAGTCCAGGGATTGTAGGATCAATGGCATACTGTGTCATCACACTAATGACAAGGAAAAGTTTCCGCAAAATATGAAAACACATTGTCCTACTGTTCCCTTTGTATAAAACAAATATTTTGTAAACAAAGTGCAGCGTGAAATACGATTGCGTAGTAGTCTTTGTCAATATGTAATACCCCCTGTCTCTCTCTCTCTCTCTCTCTCTCTCTCTCTCTCTCTCTCTCTCTCTCTCTCTCTCGTCTGCTGGGTAAAGCACTGAGCGGATAAGTAGGTCGTAAAAATATATTATAGGTAAAATTTATATTGTTCAAACTGGCTAAAAGTTATTAATATTGCTAAGTATCAACATAAACGAGAGAGAGAGAGAGAGAGGGAGAGAGAGAGAGAGAGAGAGAGAGAGAGAGAGAGAGAGAGAGATAGAGAGAGAGAGAGAGAGAGGGGGGGGGGTGAAATGTTCTGCAATATATGAAAAAAAAAGAAGAGCGACTAATTAATTTATGTAGACTGGCGTCAACCTACATTTGTCATCAACATCAGAAATAAACATCTTGTAGCCAAAACAAAATGTTACTTCAATATAGATTAAAGCATACTTAAATGTATGTTAATCTTTGTTAATATAACTAAATAGTTAAGTTAATCTTATTTCTCATCGTTGCCACACTAACTAATCATCATCATCACCATCTCCCACGCCTAATGACGCAAAGGGCCTCGGTTGGATTTCACCAGTCGTCTCTATCTTGAGCTTTTAAATCAATGCTTCTCCACCCATCATCTCCTACTTCATGCTTCATAGTCCTCAGCCATGTAGGCCTGTGTCTTCCAACTCTTCTAGTGCCTTCTGGAGCCCGAATAAATGTTTGGTGAACTAATATCTCTTGGGGAGTCCGAAGACCATAACATATTGTATTGATCTTAATTAAAATCATCATCATCATCATCGTCATCATCATCATCATCTCCTCCTACGCCTATTGACGCAAAGGGCCGCGGTTAGATTTCGCCAGTCGTCTCTATCTTGAGCTTTTAATTCAATACTTCTCCATTCATCATCTCCTACTTCGCGCTTCATAGTCCTCAGCCACGTAGGTCTGGGTCTTCCAAAATAGAATAGATAATTAAATTAAACGAGAAAAGAAAGCTAATTGAACCACGCAACGACACCTGAGAAAATAGACAACGAAGGAAAAAAAACCGTCATTGGGATCAACAATGGCCTGTGAGCAGGAACCCGCACAAAGAATCCCATTT
>NC_090745.1:109035394-109037894 GCF_036898095.1 Palaemon carinicauda | reverse complement strand
TTAGTCGTTGTTTGAACATATATAAATACACCCTAATAAAAAAAAAACACACACATATATATATATATATATATATATATACACAATTCTTTTTATACATCAGCTTCTACAAATATTACGATTAATTATGTTGAGACTACTGTATATTTTAACAAAATTAAAATTCTAAAATTTAAAATGGATAAGGTGAACCATTGTAATAAATAAACATAAATAATTGTTCGACTTTTTTGACAAGCTATGTACAGTACACTGTACGTGAGAATTATGACCTATAACGTCTACGCAAGTCTCTCCCTGAACAGATTTCGTGCTCTGAACAGACTGTACTGAAGGCAATGTCAGCTAAACATGTATTCCTGAGTCATATTATCCTCATCTCCTCCTACGCCTATTGACGCAAAGGACATCGGTTAGATTTCGCCAGTCGTCTCTATCTAAATCTTTCAAATTAATACTTTTACATTCATCATCTACTTCACGCTTCATAATCCTCAGCCATGTAGGCCTGCGTCTTCCAACTCTTCTAGTGCCTTGTGGAGCCCAATTAAATATTTGTTGAAGTAATCACTCTTGCGCATGTGATATTTAAATTTTTTCCCCTACAATTGATTCATAGAATTCAGGCCATATGGCTAGGCACTGGGGTCGGGAGGCCATTAAGGGGCATAGGGTAACAATGGGGAGTCTGGCATTGCACTGAGTTTTCCAAAATTACTGAAACCACTTTTTTTTCCCATTTAGTTCAAATATTTGTTTTCCTCTATCAAGTACATGGACATTATCATGAAAAATTATAGCCCTTAAGATAATCTCAGTTCTATCTTTTTGTAGACCAAATTTCCTAAAGAATTTATACGATTTTTGTAGACCAAATCTCCAAATGAATTTATACGATTTTTGTAGACCAAATTTCGTAATGAATTTATACGATTTTTGTAGACTAAATTTCCAAAAGAATATATACGATTTTTGTTAGACCAAATGTCCAAATGAATTTACACGATAATATTGGCCCCTATTCACAGGTAAATCAGGGTTGGCACGCAAGCCGAGAAATTAAAAAAACCAAGAAAAATATAAATCAGACAAAACTGAAACTTCTAACCAACATATGCAATCTGTTGCAAGGGTCAATAGGCCACAATAAGGCCTAAAATACAGCCGAAAAAAAATATAGAATAAGAGAATCCTTCCTTTTCATCCTTCATCGTTAGGCCTTCTCATAGGAGCCTTTAAAGGAGGATACTTCTCCCCCGCCTTCCGCATTGGCTGGTTCCCTATTCAAGGTTACAAGGGCCCTTGGATGTGTATATGTGAAGATATTCAGCCCCTCTGGTTCCTTAATTATAACCCTTTACACGTCTCTCTGTTTTATCCCCCATCCTCTCTGTTTCTCTCAGCTAGGTCGTATATATATTCTCTCTCTCTCTCTCTCTCTCTCTCTCTCTCTCTCTCTCTCTCTCATACTTCAACGCAATTACTAATGAAATTAAAAAAAAATTAATTAACGATCAGTAACATAAAAATATGTATACACGTAAACAAGCAAATGCACACGCAAATACACACACACCCATATATATATATATATATATACATATATATATATATATATATATATAGGTGTAGGCCTGTGAACAAATTTATTAAAATAAGAATCAAAATTAAACATACGAAATTTTAGTAGATCAATTTAATCTGCCAAAAGGTTCAGTATACACACACACACACACACACATATATATATATATATATATATATATACAGGTGTAGGCCTATACACAAAATTATTAGAATACGAATGAAAATTATGAATTATACGAAATTTTAGTAGTTCCTTTTTAATCTGCCCCCACAAGTAAGTACAACAGAAACTTAATACCGAACTAATCTGAAAGTGGAAAAAATATAAGATCTAACCACTTGTATTCATATTTTCACCCTCTGTAGTTTAGAAGAAAAAATAAATCCTTTTAGCCACTAGGTTCGTTTCATGAATAAAAAATCTCCCACTCTTGAATATGAAAACACGACGGATTCGACAACTGGAGAATATTTCTCAGAAAAGAGTTCTGAGACATGGTTTCTCCTCTTCATTGCTTTCCACACCAAGGAGGAGACGTTAGCTTTTGAAATATATTTTGTTTCCTCGAATTTGTGCTCTTTTCTTTTTTCTTTTTTATCAAATTAAGCAGAGTTTTGAATATTCTCAAGTCGATCTAGAGAGAAGAGTGGAAAATTTCCAGAGAGAAAAATGGACAATTTTCCAAATGACATGGAGTAAAACATTGATAAAGTATATATAAAATAAGTAATATAAGATAAATTAATTGATAGTCAAATAGATGTTAGAGTTTTTTACCTCAATTTGGCTTTTGTGTATTTAGTGTAAGTAAAACTATCAACTAAAATAGATAAGGAAAACCTTATTAACATTGATTTTTGTTTGCTTTCTACGTATACGAATATAACATAAATTACAAAACTGGAGTATAAA
>NC_090745.1:109012894-109027894 GCF_036898095.1 Palaemon carinicauda | reverse complement strand
TCTAATCGTTAGCAGTCTTATTAACGGGTCGTATACACTAGTTAGTAATAACTCTTAGTTATTACTGATACTACTAAAACGACTATAACAACGACGTTATGACCTTACTGCAACTCATTCTCAATTGCACCACACTGCAAAGTTTGCTACACATTTTCGCTTTCACTAACAAGGGCTAGGAGTCCATTCTACACTCGACACCTCTCTTTTATCCAGATCTGAAGTCCGTACGAATGAATCACAAAATAAAACATATAACATGTCAGTATTTATCAGTTCAAGGTAAAGGCAGCCGAGAAAACATGTACATTTGTAGCGAGCTAAAGTCTTTAGTATTTAGACATTAATCACATTTGACTCTAGAGTGGCCCCAAACCGTTGAAACTCCAAATTGCGATGCCTCCCTCAGGATAAACTTAATTAGGTTTGCTGTTCGTGTTAGCTAATGCAACTTTGTTACATGAAAAGTAAGACATAGCGCAGGACTAGAACGACTCACTTTGGTATTTTTGAACATCAAAATGAATGCGTGAAATTCAAGTTTTGAAGATAATTTTCACAATATCTTTTAGAAAACGGTTTTTTGAATTTTGATCATTATCATCAATACCTTTCTTGCGAGTTAGACCCAACTTAGTCTACAACATTTTCTTGCATTTTCTTTAAAATTGTATAAATATCAAAGAAAACTAAGTTACCCTTTTTCTACGTATGAATAAATGATGAACATATATGAAAAGATATGATTAGAAGCAGGGGAAGGAAGAAAAGACAATGGACCGACGGACTAAGAAAATTTGCGGGTATAAACTTGCATAGAAAGACCATAAACAGACACGAGTGAAAGGACCTATCTGAGGCCTTTGTCCTGCAGTAGACTTATTCCGGGTGTGATGATGATGATGAAGATTACATTTAAACATTTGCATATTTGTTCACATGTACATATATTTTTCCCCCCCCAATTAGATTTTTCCCTTCAGGTGTGGTGCCAGAGATCAACTCTTTTCTTTTTCTTAGCCACCAATCAGGTGCTGTACCTGTAAACAAAAAAACGGTTTAGGAAACAAACAAAAGATGGACGGATGTGAGACTGGCTTAATGGATTCCCCGTGTTATTCTGTCTAAATTACTTTCTAATGGCCTAACCGTGTTTTGCCTAAATTCAACTCCAGTAGAACGGAGTTTCATTCTATTAATTCCCTTATTCGGGAGGAATTGAGTATCATAATCTTTTTGTTATTAAATGACATTCCTAAGTTTTATCTTCATTACGCTAAGCTACTATATTTTGACAGTTGAAATATTCAAGTGCTTATAAATCTAAATATGTAAGAAATATAACGTATAGAGAGGTAATTTTATCCAAACAAACGCAAACGCACCTCTCTCTCTCTCTCTCTCTCTCTCTCTCTCTCTCTCTCTCTCTCTCTCTCTCTCTCTCTCTCTCTCTCTCTCTCTCTCAAAGGCATTATCAATCTTTTGTACACATTTTCCTCCTATATTGGGTTACAGCTCAATACCAGGATTTACGAACTGAAGGACCTTCCGTTTCGTCAGTATTTTCAGATATTCTCTCTTCAACGGTTTTTTTTTTTCCGTGTCGGGATATTGTTTTCTTCATTGCCAAATGTATTTCGTGGATGCAGTACAATAAAGCACAAATAGTAGATACAAAATAAACTTTGTCACCGAAACTCGAAGCTTTAAGAATCAATTCATAGCATAAGGCACGACTATCTAGTACTCTGCAACTTCTCTCAATCAACTCAAGGAGAAATTGATATGCCAAAGGCTTCTACAACCAAAGTGTAAAATACAAACTAAAAATCTAAAAGCATTCCCAACCTACTGTAAAGCGTCAGTGTCCACAAAGTGTGGCACGTTCTACTATCCAATGTACAAGGTAACAAAGCGATCTATTTAAAACATTCCACAACCCGAATGACGTTATAAGATTCTGCAGCACACTGCTTACTGATTCGGGCAAAAATTCACTACACTATAGTCAATTCTTTTTAGTGAGGCAGATTTGCACCGACTCGCCGGGATGCTCTTTTAGCTCGAGAAAAGTTTCTGATCGCTGATTGGTTGGACAAGATAATTCTAACCAATCAGATAGGTGGAAACTTTTCCGAGCTAAAAGGGCACCGCTGCGAGTCTGTGCAAATGCGCCTCATTAAAAAAATTGAGTATAGGAACCGCTTCCAAAACCAAGTAAAACAACAGACCGGAACAATTGGAAATTAAGGAAATTTTATATATTCGGTAATCCGTCTGAAAAAAGTACATTCTATCCGCACGGATACTCATGATAATAAATCAACATCCGCACACGCGCACACACACACATTATATATATATATATATATATATATATGTGTGTGTGTGTGTGTGTGCGCATGCGCATGTGTGTGTGTTTCAATTGATGATATTGCACACATAAGACTTCGATTTCTCAAAAAGAAATGTGACTTTCAAGGCAGATTGCAATCATGCAAATGTAGTGTCAATAAAATAAAGAGATGATACACACAAGGAGAATACGCGAATAAAAATGGAGATGAACGAACAAGGTAGAACACCAGAGAATGAGAGTAAATAATAAGAAGAAAAGAACAAGTGACAATAGATTATTATTATTATTATTATTATTATTATTATTATTATTATTATTATTATTATTATTATTATTAGCTAAACTACAACCCTAGTTGGAAAAGCAAGATGCTATAAGCCTAGGGGCTCCAACAGGAAAAAATAGCCCAGTGAGGAAAGGAAACAAGGAAATAAGAGAATTAATTAACCATTAAAACAAAATATTTCAAGAACAGTAACAACAATTAAAATATTTCGTATATAAACTATAAAAACTTTAACGAAATAAGAGGAAGAGAAATAAGATAGAATAGTGTGCCCGAGTGTACCCTCAAGCAAGAGAACTCTAACCCAAGATATCGGAAGAGAGTAAGAGGACAGACAGAGAGAATGAGAATAAAGAAACTAATAAAGCCTGTAAAATAGTGAAGAAAATGATATAAATAAGAAGATAGTAATAAGAAAATGATAAAGAGAAAAGGCAGATTTGCAAGAAGAAACTAGAAAGACTATGTAGAAAGAAAGTTAGGGGGGAAATAAAAAACATTTTAACCGTTTACTCTGCGATTTCATTTCCTTCAACTAAAAAAGGCTTGCATTTTCGAGTCTCTCTCTCTCTCTCTCTCTCTCTCTCTTCATTTTATTCTTGCAGCATCACCACTGCAGCGACATGAGCAGAATTCAAGTGCAATCTGCACGCAGAGAGAGAGAGAGAGAGAGAGAGAGAGAGAGAGAGAGATAGTCTGCCCACACACAAGGGTAACATGAAAAATGAAGGGAAATGCCGTAGACTTCAAAACTTCAAATCAGTATTTTATCACACAATTAATTCTACGAGTCGTAATACTGGCCGCTTTTCTTTGGTTAAAAATGAACAGCAAGAATATTATGGTACTAAGATAATAATAATAATAATAATAATAATAATAATGAAAAACGTTTGATACAAATGTCCATTTTGCCGAGATTAAATAATATAAATTAGATAACATAAGTGCCTACAAAATAACATATACAACAACAACAACAACAACAACAATAATAATAATAGTAATAACAATAATAATAATAATGAAAAATGTTTGATACAATTGTAAATTTTGCCGAAAATGAATAATATATATTAGATCCTACAACTGCCTACAAAATAACAACAACAACAATAATAATAATAATAATAATAATAGATTTTACAACAAATCCTTGCATGTTGTATGTACAATGACAAGGGTTCAAACAGGTTAGAAAAATGTTGAAACATTTTTACATATATATATATATAAAAAAAAAGATGTGACACAACTGAGAGATCCGAGAATCACACTTTCGTAATTCATGATTGACCTACCCTGACCTCGGCCCATGTCGGCGAGTCTCAAATCTATATTTACCTCATCCAACGAAGTTAGAAGGAGGTTATGTTTTCACCCTTGTTTATGTGTTTGTTAGTTTGTGAACAACTTCCTGGCATCAATGTAATCGTAAAGTAATGAAACTTGCAAGGATTAAATGTTATGTAAAAAGCCGGAAATGATTAAGTTTTGTCAAAGGTCAAGGTCAAAGGTCAAGCAAAATGTCCAAATCACGTAATCAGCCATAAGTTTGGACATTGTAGTCACAGTCTTCAAACTTGGTTTATATTTGAGTGTATGAAAATCCACGCCAATTAATACATGTTAAGGTCAAAGGTTGAGGTCAAGGTTGAGCAAAGGGTCGAGAAATAAGCTGCCGTGGCGGAGGTCTGCGCTCTACTGAGAGCCCCTCCAGTTATTAATATCATTTATTCTACTATTGATGCTCGTTTGTTCGCTCTCGTTTCCTGGTTGGGGTCTCTGGTGTTAGTGTGACCCATTGCGCTTTACAAACAACCAAACAAGGTCCTTTTGAAAGATTTACGAAAGTAGGTTTGTTACGACCCCTCACCTTTATCCGGGATTTGTCTTGCTTGCACCCAGTCACAATGTTTCTGAAGAAATATGAGATGTAGCACTGTAACCGAAGATAAAAAAATATTATCTATTTTTTTCCAAATGATTCGTACTTTGATTTCAAAGACATTCATATCTTTTTCATGATTATTATTATCGTTATTATAATCCGAGCAGTAAACTTGATTGGGATACTTAAGGCCAAAGACCTTGATTAAGAAAACAGCCAAATGCAGACGAAAAAAAAAAAAACGTAGCTATATAATAGAAATTACAAGGAAAACTGGAGATTATATAACAATCACAATGTCAATAGAGGCTCCAAAAAAGCAAAAAATCACATTAACTTTTCATTATTGTAAAATTTGCCTTAATATACAACGAAGAATGGGAAAAGTACATTAAAAATATTTGACTGTGATTGAAAATAACTTGTAAAAAACATGGGATTCCATAAAAGTGAAATACTTGAGCATTGAGATAATACTACAAGGTGGAAAATAAACTATATTTATGAAATATACTTCATAAGAAATAATTGTAAACTTGTACTTATTAGTAGAGCAATTTACAAATTTTCAATTGCATAACCTCGCTGGTCAAATATTTTAAGGAATCCAATTTATTTTTCAAGTTATTTTCACCTCAATGTACTTTTCCAAATTATCGTTGTATATTCAGGCAAATGTTACAATAATGAAAAAAAAATAATGCGAGTTTTGCTCACTGGAGTCTATTTTAACATTGTGATCGTTATATAATCTTTCGTTTTCTTTGCAATTTCTTTTATATATGGCATTTCCTAAGAGAAAATCGAATATCATTTGTACAAAGAAAATTATATATGGCGAAGAAAAAAATACCATATTTTTTTTTTCCACTTTTGCACGCAACACTTTTAACAAGGTCAGCATTGTCAATTACCGCCATTTCAGGTCAGTAATGACAGTCCCCACATGACAGGTGAGATTTTCGTCCATTTATATCTCGCCTTCTAAAAATAAAGGAAGAAAGAAGAAAAAAAATTGTCAGGGTGATTTTCTACGTGACTAATGCTACTTGCTGTCGTGAGGCAAATAATGGAATACGTAAATTATACAGAGTGAATTACAAATATATAAATTACTGTGTTATTAGGTAGAAGTTTACACTTATTACCCCCGCCAACGAAGCTGGAAGGAGGTTATGTTTTCGTCCTTGTTTTTCTTTGTGTGTTTGTGTGGACGTGTTTCTTTGTGAACAGCTTCCTGGCCACAATTTTAATCGTTGAGTAATGAAACTTGCAGGGATTAAATGTTATATAATACGCTGAAAATTATCAAATGTTGAAATGTCAAGGTCAAAGGTCAAGGTCACGGTCAAGCAAAAATGTCAAATACACGTATCCGCTTTAAGTTTGGACATCGTTGCCACAGAGACTTCAAACTTGATTCATGGTTGAGAGTATGAAAATCCACGCCAATTAATACATATTGGGTTAAAGGGCAAGGTCAAGGTCAAGGAAGACTTCAATGACCAATTCCAGCAAAATATAAGAATCACTCTAGATTCCTGTCTACTTAGTAATACATCTCACAGGGTCAGTGAAATTGAGGTTGGTCAGTAACTGGATGGGTACCATGGGCGAAAAGATCGAAAAATTCATCCTAAATTCCAGTACTAGATAAACAAGCAACATATTCCCGGGGTTAACTACTATTATTATTTTTATTTGCTAAGTTACAACCCTATATGGAAAAGTTGCTATAAGCCCGAGGCCTCCAACAGGGAAAAATAGCCCAGTGGAGCAGGGAAACAAGGAAATGAAGAAATTACAAGAGAAGGAATGAACAAATAAAATGAAGCAAGAACAGTAACAATATTAAAATATATCTTTCATATATAAACTATAAAAACTTTAAAAAAACAAGAGAAACGTAAATGAGATAGAATAGTGTGCCTGAGTGAACCTTCAAGCAAGAGAACTCGACTGGTTGAATATGCTATATATATATATATATATATATATATATATATATATATATATATATATATAAATATACATATATATATATACATACATATATATATATATATATATATATATACTGTATATATATATATATATATATATATATATATATATATATATATATATAACTCATGGTAAAGTCCGAAGTATCAGGTAACATTTACTGTAGGAATGCGGAAATTTAAGCCAATATTGATCGCAACAGAGAACCTTTATTGAAGTTCTATTGTCCAACAATGACCTGCCAGACACTTGCAACATCGATCGTTGCAGAACAACCTGACTTGCTTCCTGTGACCCTCACCACGTAAGGCGGAAACAGATGACATTCGTCCAAGGTCAAAGAGAGTTCAACGATACAAACCCCAGAGAGAGAGAGAGAGAGAGAGAGAGAGAGAGAGAGAGAGAGAGAGAGAGAGAGAGAGAGAGAGAGAGAGAGAGAGAGAACTATAATCTTTTTACCGACCTGATGAAATAAAATTTAGCAAGAAAATGATATGCTAGTCAGAGAGAGAGAGAGAGAGAGAGAGAGAGAGAGAGGAGAGAGAGAGAGAGAGAGAGCGCTAGCTAGCTATAATATTTTTGCCGACTAGATTCAATAAAATTTATCAAGAAAGTGGAATACTTGTCACAGAGAGAGAGAGAGAGAGAGGAGAGAGAGGAGAGAGAGAGAGAGAGAGAGAGAGAGGAGAGAGAGAGAGAGAGAAGATTTGTGTCTGAATGGCTTCAGTTGCTTATCAGTTTCACGGATGACAAAGGTAACAAGCATAAACAAAGATAATATCAACAGACAAAGGGACTTGACCCGAATGTCACTGCGCAATGCTTTTAGTATATCATATAAGGTATATCATGTTTGGGGACAATAAAATTCCCTACAATAGATAGATTTTTATGGGGAAGAAAAATTATGACGCTTTCAGAAGTAATAATTTAGAATGTTTAACAGAAAGTGTAAGGTATAAAATACACATGCATTCTCTCTCTCTCTCTCTCTCTCTCTCTCTCTCTCTCTCCTCTCTCTCTCTCTCTCTCTCTCTCCTCTCTCTCTCATATATATATATATATATATATATATATATATATATATATATATATATAATATAATCGAGAAATGTTTTGGCCAGGTGTCACATGGACACAATGTTTCACATATGAAACTGATTCACATGTACGCGAGCATTTAAGATTCTTTTCTATATTGAATATCAACAGCAAACTCACAATAATGTTATATCCCACGAACACGAACATGCTCGAATTCAGTTTTACCACCAAAAATGGCACATGGCTCTTATTCACTAGCTTCAGGTTAGCAGATTCTCCCGGCTAAAATACAACTCGATTTGAATGACGCATATTATCACAAAGACGACAAAAAAACAACCTAACGTCAGGTTCCCTCATCTCACTCCTTATGTTGGCTTTTTGCACATCATTGTGACTCATTACCACTCACCTAATATCACTCCTCAGGTCTGCCTCAATCTTCCTCATTGTTCTTGCAATGTAACTCATCAAAAATGAAATAACGATAAAACTTATTACAGTACAACACTAAAAGAAAAACAGACAAATTAGAAGACGGTTAATTTGATTTAGTGGTTTTTTAATCTTGTTGAAATATAGGCAGCCTAAGAGTGAGCTCATATAAGGCCAACATATAAGTTAATTAATATTTTACACAGTACTTTCGAGTTACGTATGCAACTGGACATTGAGTACCATTACGGCAATACTTGGTATTGTAAGAGGGGATTCCATTATACGTTACTATACACAGCTAGTGTACGAAATCCGTCAAAAATGACGGCATAATATTTAGATAGATATGCACACAAATGCCACAGCCCTCTCACCATGGTATGACTACTCCCTCTCACTCTAAATGAGAGACGGGGAAAGCTGGGCATGACCGGAATATATATACATATATATATATATACACACACACACATATATATATATATATATATATATATATAATATATATATACCTATATATACATATATATATGTATAATATATATAATATATATATATATATATATATATATATATATATATATATATATATAATATATATATATACACACACACAGACTGACACTTGCTCTTTATTATATAGGATAAATGCTTTATTTAGTTTAGAAAAAAAAATCAGCACTTATTGGGCGTCGTTTGTTATAGCACAGTAACATCGGAATACTTTTTACTGATATGGTGATTTTAAGCGTCTTATTGAAACTTGAAAACCAGATGTCTAGCACAAGTACCAATTCCAGTGTTAAATCTACTTCCGTTCAGGCAAATGAATTTGCCGCAGAAGTACATGGGTTCATTTTCCATTTATTTAAATTTCCATTCAGTTGGGTAGAGCTTAATTCATGGTTCTTTAACCTAACCTAACCTAAACTTTCATAGAAAATGCATTTCTGTGGAATAAAATCAAATAAAATTATGGGTATTGTGAAAAGTGTGGATCAGACCAATCTGTTATTATAAAAAACATTAAAGGTATTTTCTTCATTATTTTAGTAGTGAATAAAAACTGTCACTATCCATTTCCTATTCCTATCATTCAAGTAAACAAATTTCTCTTTTGGGATTGTAACCTTCTAAACCAAAAGAAATATTATCCATTAAAGAGTTAAACATTTTACGCAAAAAAATACAAAAATATGCGAGACTATAAAGACTCATAATGATATATATCTTGCGCTCAATTTATGGCATTTAAGCACGATACCTATTTTAGCAGAAGCAAGTTACAGTATACTCAGCGTTATTACTGCGATATACATGAAGCCGTTATTACATAGTACTACATTGTTTTCTAACCAATTTACAAAATGAATGTATAAATGATACTGGACATACTGTCGTATGGAAGTTTTCTTTTTCACTACTTTCCACACCTGGCAATCCAGTCCAATCATTAATTTTCCTTCACTAAACATTAATTTCATTGATTAATGCCAAACCTAGACGCAATCATAGGTTCACTTGTTTTTCCAAACAAGTAAACTCCCACTTACCCTCATGGAATGTCAAATATCTAGTCTATTCGGTCGGTATTTCAATTTTCTTTAATATAAAAGTAATTTCTGAGAACTTTCAGTAGTATAAGAAGCTGTCTTGCATATCACACACATACATTTTGATTTGATATCATTATAAGAAAAATTTTTATGTCTATTTTTCATAAAATGAGAATTATCATTATTGTAAAACAAATGTTTATCTTGATTGGTTAACAAACACGGCTTTTTTTTTTTTTTAAACTACAATATTACAAAACATGTATTACGTAATGAACAAGGTCTTTTCCTTCTGTAGTGATGTATTCACACTAGTACAAGTACCTTGAATGTATCTAACTTGGTAAATTTTAGAGAGAGAGAGAGAGGAGAGAGAGAGAGAGAGAGAGAGAGAGAGAGAGAGGAGAGAGAGAGAGAGAGAGAGAGAGAGAACCCTCCCTTTTAACCTATGAAATATATAAGCACATATATGCCAAGACCTACAATCTGAGAAAAAATAAACACTAATTACATATAATTTACCAAATGGCCCATGTTAAACTGAAAAGAATTAAAAAATCAAAAGATTACATTAGTTGGTTTTTTATTGCATGAACTTTAGGGCATTAAATTGATATGAGACTCCCAAAAGATGTGTCCAAAAAAGTTAAAATAAATATTTCAAGCTGAGCTGAAAATATTGTATAAACGGCTATTGGTGTTTTGGGAGAGATTGGTAGGCTGTGAGTGCTTGTAAGGGTCTCTCCAGAAGAAAATCTTTTGAGTTGTCACAAAATGCGACTTTGATCTAGGAAAGCAAAACGTATACATGTAAAGAGGAGTATTTGGAAGTAACACTTGTAATCAAAACGCATACTTTCACATGCCTCTTGTATTTAAAAAAAATAATTCTAAGTAATACTTGTGATTACATTAAGAATTTTAAGTAAACATTGCATTTAAAACAAGCACTTATGCTTTTGAGCGAGCAATATATCCATATTTACGATCAGTACTTTCTATTAACATTCAAATTTTACTGGTTACAAGAGAATCTCCGTAGCAGTAATTTACACAGAGACACAGACACAGACACACACACACACACACACACACACACATATATATATATATATATATATATATATATATATATATATATATATATATATATATATATATAATATATATATATCAACTTTTCACGGACGCATTTACTTACCTAAATGAAAAAAAAGCTCAACTTCTGGAGCTACACAAGGGCGAGGGTTAACAATACGTTTCTTAATGTAAAATATGTGGGTCAAAACAAAATAAAAACATGGAGAAGGCATAAAGTATAAGAGAAAATTTGCTCGTTACTATTGTAATTAGCCAAACGAAATGTTGGCCAACTACATCTATAAGAAGAAAGAATAAAGAAAGAAAAAGGGGTAAAAAGTAAAAACTTTTAACAAGTAGTCAGCCCAACCAACACGCAACTTCGCTGAAATATCATATTTTGTGTTATTACTCTTCCCCGGAGGCATCCACTGAAAATATACGTGAAATCCTGGGCTTTAAACCTGAAACCACAAGAAGAAATTGTATTTTTTTTTTTATGTCAGAAAAGAGGTTGCAAGGCAAAGGAGCCTCGGTTTCAGAACCGAAGCGAGGAAGTAAAACCTTAAACAATGAAGTGAAAACACGGGATAATGAAGTAAAAACCCTAATAAATTAAGTAAAAACCCTAAACAATGAAGTAAAAACACCTAGGTGAAGTACAATAAGCTAGACGATGAAGTAAAAATACTTAAGCGGTGAAGTAAAATAAACTAGACGATGAAGTAAAAAAAAAACCTAGACGATGAGATAAAAAACCCTAAGCGATGAAGTAAAAACCCTAGACGATGAAGTAAAAACCCTAAACAATGATGTAATAACCCTAGGCAATGAAGTGAAAAAAAACCTAGACGATGAGGTAAAAAAAAAAACTCGGACGACGAGGTAAAAAAACCGTAAACAATGAAGTAAAAACCCTAAACAATGAAGTATAAACACAAGACAATGAAGTAAAAAAACCCTAGTTGGTGAAGTAAAAACCCTAGGAATGAAAGGAAGAAGCCTTTTGGAGAACCAAGGCGAAGGTAACCCGAGGCGAGATCTCCTTGGAATCTGGTCTCTCGAGCAACAAATAAAGGACGCGAGTTACACCTCATGAAACTCGGCTCTTTGATCAGTAACAAGAAGCTTACGAGCCGGCTGGCACGAGGGTGCTCTCGGAATTCAAAATCCTATATACCTTTTTTTATCTGACGCCTGGACTTATATAAAACTTTCAATAGGTTTCTAGAGCAAAACTCGTATTGTTTATTATTAAAAAGGAAGAACACAATGATTCAAACTTGAATAAATTCGGGAGGTTAAAAATACTTATATCAAAGCTAATAACTTATGTAATTTCATTATTTCTTAAGCGTTATTATGGAAATACCAAATATGTACATAGGGCCCTGTATGTATGAGCCTCTTTAATTAAAATAGTTATTTCTTCTAAGGGTATTTTAATGGGCAAGAATCCTAACTTGTATAATCGCTCGAACAAATTATTCTCAGATATGAACATTTGTAAAAAAAAAAAAAAAAAAAAAAAAAAAAAAAAAAAAAAAAAAAAAAAAAAAAATAAAAAAAAATAAAAAAAAAAAACACTATAATCTAATGCATTAATCTACCACAAGTCCGAGGGGGGGGGGGTAGAAAGAGTAACGCTCTACCTGACTAGTACAGTGGTAACATGTTCGCCTAGCATTCGTATGGCAGCAGATCGATCCCACCCCGGGACAGTAAGTTTAAGCTGCTTACTGGGGGAGGCCACTGCTGTGTTTGGGCACCACAGTAGGGGGTTGTGCTTGCCAGGCTGACGTTCTGGTGAGCACCTATTCTTATGAAACCAGACACCTTTACTTTTTACCTGGAAGGAAGCGATATAAGTGAAATTTAAGTTTATGTGAAGAAGTGACTCGGTTTCCTTTGGGCAGTAATGAAATTTACATACCAAATTTGGAGTGAAATTACAATTGGGTCCACGAATATCTCTCTCTCTCTCTCTCCTCTCTCTCTCTCTCTCTCTCTCTCTCTCTCTCGGCGGCTGTCGAGTTCCCCCAATAGCTATGCCGAGCACGCTTACCGGCGAAAAATACAAAAGCCTCCGTTAGTATTACCCAGTGTAGCATCCTCTTAGTGAAGCTGGGAGAGAAGAGTAATGCCAAGATTTCGCTTTTACTTGGACTACTAAAAGGCATTTAAATAAAAGGATATATATATATATATATATATATATATATATATATATATATATATATATATATATGTATATATATATGTATATATATATATATATATATATATATACATATATGTGTGTGTATGTATGTATATATATATATATAAACATATATATATATATAAACATATATATATATATATATATATATATATATATATATATATATATATATATATATATATATATATATATCCTTTTACCAATTGTCACCTCTGAAAGACACCCTGTACAGATTCCACATAAGTGAAACTGCTGGAACCTGTTCCCAAAATGCTCAATCCAGCAGAATCTTCCATCCCAAGGATTAGACCCCGTTGCTTCAAATGAAATGAAGCAATCCTTCGAAAGATCCTACACGATCTAAGTGAAGACATTCTGAGTTGAAATAAGCTTCAGGTTTCTCAATAGGAAAACAAAAATGGCAACACTGCAGAAAAAGGATTTTTCCAAATAGAATTTGTGAAATAGAAATGTTAAAAAACACAGGGGCATCATCGTTATCTAATTTTTATTATCAATGCTAAAAATCATATTTCAAAATGGCAAAAACTACATCTGGAGGCTGAAAGACCAACATTTGAAAAAAGGAAAATTGACTAAACTAGATACATAAAGTTAACAAGAGAAGGGAATCATCATTAGCTCATTTATATTATTAATTCTAACAGTATCATAATTCAAAATGGCAAAAAATACATCTGGAATAAAACTGAACGACCAATTATTTGAAGAATTAAAATTGAGTCAACTAAATTAAATACTGTTAACAAGGAATTAATACCCTTTCATGTCTCCATTTTTCAATATATCTTCAAAGAAATCTAATATAATGATCTCAGTTCATATCATATATTCGCCATTAGGTTTAAGCTATTTCCACCTGAATGTAACAAGGCCACTGATCAGTCTGTGTTTGTTAATTTACCATCTCAGATTCTCTTCATATAAAACGCTCTTATTATCAAGTTAATGTTAATGCCTTTTCTTGCTCCTTCCAGATAAGGTGGGTAGGAATTAATAATAATAATAATAATAATAATAATAATAATAATAATAATAATAATAATAATAAGTGGGTAGTGGATTAATAATAATAATAAATAATAATAATAAAAATAATAATAATAATAAGTGGGGTAGTGGATTAATAATAATAATAATGATAATAATAATAAAAATAATAATAAGTGGGTAGTGGATTAATAATAATAATAATAATAATAAAAATAATAATAATAATAATAATAAAATAATAATAATAATAGTGGGTAGTGGATTAATAATAATAATAATAATAATAATTAGTGGGTAGTGGATTAATAATAATAATTAGTGGGTAGTGGATTAATAATAATAATAATAATAATAATAATAATAAATAATAATAAATGGGTAGTGGATTAATAATATAATAACAATAATAATAATAATAATAATAATAATAATAATAATAAGTGGGTAGTGGATTAGTAATAATAATAAAAATAATAATAATAATAATAATAATAAGTGGGTAGTGGATTAATATAATAATAATAATAATAATAATAATAATGATAATAATAAGTGGGTAGTGGATTAATAATAATAATAATAATAATAATAATAATATTAATAATAATAATAATAAGTGGGTAGTGGATTAATAATAATAATAATAATAATAATAATAATAATAATAATAATAATAATAATAAGTGGGTAGTGGATTAATAATAATAATAATAATAATAATAATAATAAAAATAAGAATAACAATAATAATAATAATGACCCAAAGCCCAACGTCCCAATAGCATAGAAATAAAAAATAATTCAACGGAGGCACTATTCAGAAATCCTATCCCACATCAACACCCATTTCCATGCCTCGTCCAAGCTCCTAAAAATTTTGAGAGGGCTCCATTTCCACACAACGGAGGAGGCTGTTCCCAGCATAGTAAAACGTTCTCGCGAGGGTCGTTAGGCAATCAGTAATTTGAAAGAGAATGGGCTGTTAGACTTCAGTCCAGGGCTCCAACTGGCAATAACTGTTATCGATACGGCTTGTTATCCATAACCAGTTTCCAGTAATCCCTTCGTTAATAAATAGGAGAGAGGAAGGAGATTGTACAGTTG
>NC_090745.1:108981418-109007394 GCF_036898095.1 Palaemon carinicauda | reverse complement strand
CGAATGGGTTAGTCACTGTCTATATAAGCTTGCCGACCAGGGTCGATTCCCGGCCGGAGCCAAGCTCTTGTCTTTGTGAGATTTCGCCTGGGGCTCTGATCCGAGGTCGTTTAAGAGAATCCAGACATTAATATATCAAAAATATATATGGCTTATTGGGATATATATATATATATATTACTATATAATATATATATATATATATATATATATACATATACATATATATATATACATATATATATATATATTATATATATATATATATATATATATATATATATATATATATATATATATATACTATATACACTTAGAATCAAAATCAACTCATCTCCCCCATAAGGACCACTATATCTAAGATTAAAAGACGCGAACATGTATGGTAATTTTTTTTTCTAGCGCTCGTGATTTTTCTTTATTTAGAATTACAGGGATAAAAAACATCTCTACAGTACTAAAATGACCTTGGGAATCGAACTCCAAAAGATTAATTAATTTCATATTTAAGTGTTTCCACCCCGGGACAGGATTCAAACCTGTCTTTGAATTAAAATAAAGGTAGACAGTGGCAGTGCATTGACGTTAGCGTTACCAGGGTAATATAACTAGTTTTGAATAGTTTTTTTTTTTTTTTTATAAAATATCATAGCCAGATTAACATTTCATATGCATAAGTTCGAATTGATTGCTTGGGTATCTTAGGTTTTCTCCAGATAGTCAAGTACATTCAATATTAAAATCAGTTTGCGGATCAATATTTGAAGTTATAATATATATATATATACATATATATATATATATATATATATTATATATATATATATATAGTATATATATATATATATATATATATATATATATATATACTGTATACACGCCAGATGGTACCCATTGTGTTTTCATTAAGTATTTATAGGGGCAAGCTGGTAGCTACACTCCTTACGCCATAGATGTATACATATACATACATGCACTATGTATACACATACATACATACTTATATACTTATATATATATATATATATATATAGTATATATATATAGTAGACTATATATATACTTATATATATATATATATATATATATAAAGAGACTTGAAGTGAGAAACAAATCTAGGACTAAATATTAATATGAGTAAACCTAAGATAATGTTCAATGAAACTGCCAATAAATAGAGATTATTAATGCATATACGACAGTGTTTTCTCAGGACCACGATATCGAAATCAAAAGAAGGATACGCATAGGATAGAAGAGCTTTTCGTAAAAAAAATGAGATTACGAAAAGTAAAATGCCACTTTTATCTAAAAGGATAAGTATTTAATCAGATGACCCCTAACGATATTTACTCATACATTAGGAACATGGAGCCTTAATAAAGCTTTAGAACACAAGGTAGTTACAATTCAGAGCAGTGGGAGGAATAATGATAGGATTAACACTAAGAGACAGAAAAGGACCAACATGAATACGAGATCAAACTAGAGTAGAGGATATTCTAACAAGTACGAAAATGAAATGGACATAGGCAGGGCATATAATGAGAATGACATATAAGAGAGGGACATCAAGAGTAACATAATATGTCCCTAAAGATTGCATAAGATGCAGGGGAAGGAAGAGAAGACGATGGATTGACGATGTAAGAAAATTTGTCGATACAGAGTGGCACAGAAGACCGTAAACAAACACGTGGAAGGATTTGGCGATGGTTTTTTACTTGCCGTGTCCTAGCAACGGCTGATAATATATATATATATATTATATATATATATATATATATATATATATATATATATATATATACATATATATAATATATACTATATAATATATATATATATATATATATATATATATATATACTATATATATATATATATATATATATATATACATACATACACATACATACATATATATATATATATATATATATATATATATATATATATACTATATATATATATATAATATATGTGTGTGTGTGTGTGTGTGTGTGTGTGTGTGTGTGTTTGTGTTTATATGTATCAATATTTCAAATACCTTATACTCCAGCTACCAGAGTAATTCTATATAAACTGCATGGCATATCCGGTACCGTTTTAAAACCATTTGCTACTATAAAAAATTTCATGCATCTTTCGTAAAAAAATAAAAAAAAGTAAATTGCTATGACGTATCAATTACCATCAATTAACCATATATTATCATAAACATTTCCATTAATCTTTCGTAAAAAAAAAGAAAAAAAAATAAATTGCATGACATATCAATTACCATAAAATAACCATATATTATCATAAACATTTCCATAAATCTTACGTCATAAAAAAATAAGATCCTTTTTATCTAAAGGCCAAGAAAACAAAAAGCCAAGAAGCACCCTGGTTTAAGTATCCATCTCGGACCCAAAGCACAGCCAACGAAAGGAGTAAGACAAGCCTTAAAACGTCTCCAGAGTATGTAATACCTCCAACCTTGTTTTGCATGAATAATAAGTTCATGCAGCGAGTGGGCGTGGTTAGATTGCACTTACATAGAATGAGTTCGTGCGCGGGGTTGCATTAAGTATGCGCAAACTCACGAGGGCTTATATACGAGAGCACACATGCATTGTGACCTCGGGGTGTGGTTTTAATTAAATATAATAACCATTAAAACTTTTATAATCATTATGATTATTATCATTATTATTATTATTATTAATATTATTATTATTAATAATAATATAAAACATCTATAATTATTATGATTATTATCAAAAGCATCTAGTTTTGATTTTTATCATTATTATTATTATTATTATTATTATTATTATTATTATTATTATTATCATTATTATTATTATTATTATTATTAGTAGTAGTAGTAGTAGTAGTAGTAGTAGGTGGATTTTATGCTGATATTTTAGGTAATTTTAGTCTCTCTCTCTCTCTCTCTCTCTCTCTCTCTCTCTCTCGCTCTCATCTCTCTCTCTCTCTCCTCTCTCTCTCTCTCTCTCTCTCTCTCTCTCTCCTAAATTTAAACTTTGGACCAGTTCGCCTAAAGACCTAAAGTTACGGGAGAAACTTGAAAATTCTTTTAACTTTTTTATTTTAATCCAACTTGCACGCGCGCGGACAGAACCATGATCAATATATGCACTGAAGAAATTACATTATTCATCCTTCATGTATATAAGTCTATATATCAATGGTAAAAGCATTAATTTATCTAAATTGATAAATATAAATGGAATACATGATCATAACACTTTTAAAAAGTATATATTCTATTAACTTGTAAAGAATACGACACGTAGTTTCCGTACATCAGTAATTTATATCTCTATAAAACTATTTACTTTAACAAACAACTCTTTTTGTATGCAAGCATATCTATAATTAATTAAGCATACACAAATACTCGCTTACATACTATGGGAATTAATTTAACAAGAAGCTTGTAAAATGGGAAAATAATCTGCGGACATTGCCACCCACGTTTCATTTATTATACTGAAATTCCGTTGTCAGACTTGACTTCATACAAGTACTCTCTCTCTCTCTCTCTCGTCTCTCTCCTCTCTCTCTCTCTCTCTCTCTCTCTCTCTCTCTCTCTCTCTCTCTCTCTCTCTCTCTCTCTCTCTCCACACACTTACATATAATATTCATTGAATTATATATATATATATATATATAATATATATATGTATATCTATATATATAGTATATATATATAGTATATATATATATATATATATATAGTATATATATTTATATATAATATTTATAATCATATATATTTATATGATTATATAATATATATATATATATATATAATATATATATATATATATACTATATATATATATATATATATTCTAGTAAGAACAACCACCAGGCATCAGGAGTAGAAGCCGAAGAGACAGAGTATGCAATGGAAGATAAAATATAATTGGAAGGAGAAAGGATTAAAGGTAGAATCATTTAAGTATTTAGGGACAATGATCTCCAATACAGGGGTCTTTAGAATTAGAGTTTAGTGAAAAATTAAAAAAAGCAAATCAGACAATGGCAGGTTAAGTATATTTTGGAAATCAAATCGCCTAAAATTTCATATAAAAAATCAGACTATATATCAGTTTAGTGAGATCGGTGTTACACTATGGACATGAGTCATGGTATGACAATGAAGCAATCTCCAATAGATTTAGTAGATTTGAGAAAAAAAGCGTACAGAAGGATATTGGGAGTTGAATGGCAGGACAGGATTAGAAATGAAACTATAAGAGAGATTACCCTAGTGCCATATGTGGATGAGATCATGATGAGGGGTAGATGGAGATGGTTTGGGCATGCTCTTCGCACTCCCCAAGAGAGATTTCGGTCCCGGACAATTCATCCAATGACAATTGGTCCAATGACGATTAGGTCCAAAATCATTGGTCCAATGGGATTATTGGCCCAAAATCAATTGGTCCAATGGGATTATTGCCCAATATTAATTGGTCCAACTGGATTATTGGTCAAATATTAATTGGTTCCAACAGAATTATTGTTCAAATATTAATATATTATATATTAAAATATTAATACTGAAAATTGTAATACAGGGATTAAGGAATAAAAATGAAATGAAATAAAATAATTTATTTTATAAGTCAGAAATTAATAACTTAGTTATGCCAGGTATTTCATTCTTAATTGCACTTATTACTCCAATTTCAAAATCTGTGATAATCATTTCCGGAGGAGAGAACGATATCACTTTCAGCAGCATAGTCGAGAAGATCGCGGAAAACCTGTACATAACTTTCAATATTTTTTCGTGTCATTAACACATAAACTAGAGGTAGGATGCGAACTTCTCTCTTGCGGTCCAACGGGAGCATGAATCGTGTACAGTTGTTTAAAAGTGTTGGGACAGTCTTGAACGTTCCGTCAACTATCCAAAAATTAGCGTCTTTTAGTTTTTTTACGTTAGAATGGGTGGTGAGTAACAATATCTTATCCTTTCCAATGCTAGATTACTTAGCTAGAAATGTCTCACCAGCTAGAGTTTTACTGTATTCTTCTGGAATGAACATATCATGTAAATCATTTGGTTCTTGAGGTCCTTCCTAGCGTACTCTTCTATCATTTTGCTGAGAGTTTCTTTTGACCCAACATACGGCACAACAGATGAATCCAGTTGACTAAGGACATCTTGAATAATTTGACAATGTTTATCACTGGTGATACTAGCTTGTTCCTTAATTACATTGTAGCATTTCACTACATGTGTACGACTTGACTCAGCAGCTCCACAAGTGTGTTCATTTTCCTTTTTCAGATAATGGCAGTCATCTTCAAAGTGCGTGATTGCGGTTCCTTTACATCCTCTTCTTTCACATCTCCAGTAATATGTAGCTTCTCTAGTAGTTTTCTTAGTTCTTTTTTAATGTAAAGTATACAAATATCCATTAACGGAAAGCTTTTCCTTTCCTCTTTCGGAAAGCACTGTGTTACAAGCAGTTAACTCCATAGTAAGGGATCCTAGCGCTTACTAAAAGTTAGAAAAAATAACAAAAGTTAGTAAAAGTTAGTAACAATAACAAAGCTATTGTTAACTTTACTTTAGAGAGGTTGTTTCATCATTGGAACAATTTTCCTTTGGACGAGTCGGTATTGGACTAATTATCGTGTTGGACCAATAATCCCTTTAGACCAGTTGATTTTGGACCAATCGGCATTGGCCAAATCGTCATTGGACCAATTGTCATTGGATCAATCGTACCCAACCCGAGAGATTACTTCACCAAACGTTTAACTGGGCTCCTCCACAAGGCACTAGAAGAATTGGAAGACCCAGGCTACATGGCTTAGGACTATAAAGCGCAAAGTAGGAGATGATGAATGGAGAAGTATTGAATCAAAAGCTCAAGACAGACGACTCGCGAATCTAACCGAGGCCCTTTGCGTCAATAGACGTAGGAGAAGATGATGATGATGACACATATATACGTATACCATCGTTACGTTTTGTCATTACTAGTATGTATAAACGCTAATAAATACTAAACACCTTCGGCATATAACTTTCAGCATACATAGCAGAAGCTGTGGGGCTAGAAACTCAATTTAAAAAAAAATACACATTAAAAATAGGAAGCTAATTGTATTTGAAACGTACAAATCCTAGTTTGCTGACACCTGCTAATAACCCCATTGCAAACTCAACGATATATGCGAAAAAGGGAAAAACTCAAATCTCTCTCTCTCTCTCTCTCTCTCTCTCTCTCTCTCTCTCTCTCTCAGACAAACTACCCGTGGAACCAAGCACGCACAAACACACAAACACTCTTATGCATCCGAAATGTTCTTTGCTTGACGAGTGGGCGGAGATAAATGGAAGTTGTTGCTGAGCGATGCCCGTGATCTGGGAAATTGGCAGTGATGCATATTGGATCTGATGGAAAATAGGGGGGATGAGGGGGGGGGGGTTTGGTTAGAGAACGGGGGGGGGGGGGAGGGGTAGGGGGGGGCTGCCGGCAAAGTCAAGTAATGGAAGTACGACGAGATGGTGAGGAGCTGAGAAATGGTAATATTAAACGTGTGGGAGTGTTGTCATTGCTCAAGACAGGATGGAGGATGATAAAATAAGGGGGAAGGGGAGAAGAGAGGAGGAATGAGGGAGAAGGTAGGGGGGAGGGAATGAGAGGAATGAAAAGATAGGAGAGAGGAAAGGAGGTAGAGGAGGAGGAAGAGAAGGATATTACGATGGGTAGGGAAGGAAGATGATAAAGGATGATGAGGAAGGGGGAGGTGACGATACAGGGGAGCAGGAGAGGAAGGAGAAAGAAACCGAGGAAGGAGGAGGAGGAGGAGGAGGAGGAAAAGAAAGAATAAGGAATATGGAAGAATAGATAAAGTGTCACAGACCATGAAAGGACCGGGAAGGTTGATTTCCGTGAAGTGAGGAGTAAGTTGACCGGCCACAGAGTTACTCGGTAAGTTACTTGATGGAGAAAGTTACCTGGAACAGGATAAGAGAGAGAGAGAGAGAGAGAGAGAGAGAGAGAGAGAGAGAGAGAGAGAGAGAGAGAGAGATGGTTGCTGGCTTGAAATCAAATAACACTAGCTAATATGATGTTGAAGACGATAAAATATTACTGAAATAAAAGAAAAAAAACATGGTATCACAGAGCCGAATGAATAAGAGCTATACAAAAAATACTAACTTTCACAGAGAAAACTCTGCTCAATATAATTCGGATGAGTGAAGATATTATAATTAAAAAATTAACAAAAATACATCAATAATTTTTATTTATATATTTTGTGGTGTTATTGGTAGAGGAATAAATAGATAAGTAGGGAAACAAACAAACAGGAAGATCTCTCTCTCTCTCTCTGTCTCTCTCTCTCTCTCTCTCTCTCTCTCTCTCCTCTCTCTCTCTCTCTCTCTCTCTCTCCCTCCCTCTCTCTCTCTCTCTCATAGTTTTATCTTCAACAATCCCTAAGTTTAGCGAAAACACGCGCGAATTCATCTACAAAATGAAAAGTAATTTCCAACTTCACCGGCGGAGGTAAAGAAAAAAAGCATAAAAATAGTTGGGTTTTAAAAACAGGTCGCAAAATAAATCTTAACATAAATTCGTTTGAAGATCCCAATTTATGTTCCAGGTACCTCCCCCTCCCCTTCCCCCCACACCCACAGAGGCGATAGAAGGAAATCCACCCTCGGAGCAGCGCCTCCACGTATCGGATTCCAATCGACCTCGACATTCTTCCTCCCCAGGAAGACTCCCCGGTTATTTTCGGGGGCGAGGATTCGATCCTATGCCGGCCTAAACATGCAAGGTTCGTCTGGGGATCACGGGAACCGTTCATGTGGTTTACGAGAGTGGCGTAAAAACACCCCGTAATTCGAGCCTTGATTTTAGAAGTTTATTCTGTTGGGAAAATATTTGTTTAACCACAAGAAACAGCCAGTTCTATATAACTTTCAACTATTAATAATATGAATGCTTTCAAAAAAATAGGGCTTTATAATGAATTATGAAAAAATATTGCAACGAAAAAACTCAAAATTGATTTCCTGCAACATAAATGAAAAATTAATAACTAACGATTCTGCAAATTGTTTAATAAATAGTAAATTATAATATTAACTTGCTCGCAAGAAACTTGTTTTTTTAAATAGCTAACAGTAGAAATGAATACCTTATAGCCGTATAAAACAGAAGCACAAATACAAATACACAAAAATGCGAGATAACACAAGAATATCAAAAAGTCTCGATCGGCAAATTATTCACGACACACAATGTCCAAGGCTCCATTCTGTATGGCCAACAAAAGCAACAAGGGACCTCGTATGGTTAATGTTTCTTATACATAACAAGAAGGAAGCGGTATGGAGAGCTTTGGTAGAGGAGAATAACCGGCTATAAGTGGAAATATCATAAGACGAGCTGCAGTTTGTTTTGTGACACTGGCAGTCTTGGCGATTATAAAAAATTTATATATGATACATGTGATAGTTACCAATCGAAGAAATGAAATATCGTTCAATTTGCTTGTAACTGAACTCGTCTTTAACTTCAGAGAGAGAGAGAGAGAGAGAGAGAGAGAGAGAGAGAGAGAGAGAGAGAGAGAGAGAGAGAGAGCTTACAGGATACTTAGCTATTGTTCTTTGCAAAAGTTTTACTTATTTTTATCGTAAAAAAAGAAGAGAGAGAGAGAGAGAGAGAGAGAGAGAGAGAGAGAGAGAGAGAGAGAGAGAGAGAGAGAGAGAGAAATAAATACTTGTTCGTGAAAGCTTAATGGATACTTAGCTATTGTTCTTTGTAAAATAGCTTTGCTTATTTCTGACGTGAGAGAGAGAGAGAGAGAGAGAGAGAGAGAGAGAGAGAGAGAGAGAGAGAGAGAGAGAGAGGAGAGAGAGAGAGAGAATGGCAGTTCTCATTACCTTTAAAACCACGAAAACAATTAGAGATCATTTGAATTCACCATTTCTTCGTAAAACGATCAATACTCAAGCAAGTCAGAACGAATCTTCACTTAAATCAATTCATTCGATTTTCAAGGTCTTTTAAGGTTAGGGGCAATTTGGGTGTTAAGAGGCGTTTTCTTTACATCTCTCCTCCCTTTCACATTCGAATGAAAACACCATTTGGGACTTAATTAAAGTCTTGGAAAGCTTCACGTGTAAGGGAGGGTATGAGCCTTCTCAAGGGGAAGAAATTTGATTTAATCGTTAAATTTACAAGTCCGACTAGAAAGTCTAAGGGTTTAAAGGCCGCCCATAAATGACAGAGGTAAGGAACAGTGACACTGCCCTATCAAGCAGAACAATGCCTCAGAGACTGACCATACATATCATATGATCAGCGCCCAAGCCCCCTCTTCCCCCAAGCTAGGACCAAGTTGGACAAGGCAATGGCTGCTGATGACTCAGCATATAGACCTATACGCTCCCCCCCAATCCCCGTATCCTTAGCTCACAAGGATGGCGAGGTTTGCAGCAACCAAAGAAGCTAACGAGTTTGAGCGGGTCTAGAACCCCAGTCTGCCGTTCACCAGACAGAGACGTTACCACATAGGCCACCACATCCTACATTTATTAGAAAATAGAATAATGAAGGATATATCTAAATAATTCCTTATGAAAGGAAACATATGAAGAGTTAATTCTGATGGGCAATGACTTCTGTTTTTTTTTTTTTTTTTTTTTTGCTAAATAAATTCATGTTATAGTAACACTGCTAGGAATATAGCATGATAATAATAATAATAATAATTCCCTTGGAATAGTAGTTGATGCTTATTAAGAGTATGAAAACCCTCAATATGTTGTCAAATCAATTTTAATGAAAAGGTTGTGGTGGCCGATGTGGTAACGTCCCTGACTGGTGAATGCCAGAGTGGGGTTCCAGTCCCACTCAAACTCGATAGTTTCTTTGGTCGGTGCAACCTCACTATCCTCGTTAATTAAGGATTGGGGGATTTGGGAGAGCCAATAGGCCTATCTGTTAAGTCATCAGCAGCCATTGCCTAGCCCTTCTTTGGATGGAGAAGGGCTTGGGCGCTGATCATATGTATATACGGTCAGTCTCTAGGGCATTGTCCTGCTTGATAGGGCAATGTCACTGTCCCTTGCCTCTGCCATTCATGAGCGGCCTTTAAACCTTTAAACCAAAAATATTAATGACTATTTCAATAACCACAAAAAAAAAAAAAAAAAAAAAAAACACTTCACCAAAAAAGGAGGCAATGTCAATGTCCCTTGTCTCAACCATTCATGAGTGGCCTTTAAACCTTTAAACCGGAAATAATATTAATGATTATTTCAATAACCACAACCAAAAAAAGCCACTTCACCAAAAAGTTGATAACAATATAAAGTTTCCTCGTACAAATAAGCGTAAACTACGTTTCAAGATAACTTTTTCTAACAAATCGTGTATTTTCCGAAAGGCAAAAGCACTTAAACTCGTGGAAGTCACCCAACTCAAGACGAAATTGAATTTGGAGGTGCTGACATCATCAGAATTCCAAAGGGAGGTTTTAATGGACTGCCACCCTTGTGCCTCGGGTTACATACGACGCCGGTCTACTTGAATTAGGTGTGACTGTTTACTTTCAATCTAATCCGATAATAGAGGCTGAATCTCTCTCTCTCTCTCTCAGGGACCTGGGGGAACCCAAAAATAGAATAAGGCATAAGGCATTAAGGTAAGGCTCTCTCTCTCTCTCTCTCTCTCTCTCTCTCTCTCTCTCTCTCTCAATCTGATATTAGTAGCTGATCTCTCTCTCTCTCTCTCTCTCTCTCCTCTCTCTCTCTCTCTCTCTCTCTCTCTCTCTCAATCCGATAATAGTAGCTGATTTCTCTCTCTAAATCCGATAATAGTGGCTGAATTCTCTCTCTCTCTCTCTCTCTCTCTCTCTCTCTCCTCTCTCTCTCTCTCTCTCTCTCTCTCAATACGTTTAGCGAAGACACGAGTGAATTCATCTACTAAATGAAAACAAATTTCCGTGTCGGATAAATGGCGCTGATAGGGGGTGGCTATCATTCCAGAGTTTCCCTACAGGAACTGGAGGATAAATCGGCCATAGGATTATAAGGAAATCGAGTGGAAAAGGTCGGCCCATTAGCGTTGTAAATCAACATGATGGAATAAAAAAAAAACTTTAAAAAAGCAGAAATAAAGAAAGCTATGAGGGAAAAAAGGTTTACATTCTGGAGAATATCTAAAAATAAAAAAACTGGTATGTGTACCACGTAAATGATCATTAAAAAATAAAATAACGATAAAACCAGAAGAGGAAATAAAGAAAAGGGATGGTAAAATAATAACTTGAAATATCGAATTAAGTTTAAGAACCGAGCGATGATCCCCTATGTTCTACCCAAGAAAACAGCTGGTGGACACCAGAGGCAAAAATATCTCGCGCAAATTTATACTTTTAAATCTTGAAAAATGAATGATGCAACGATACGTTATAGAAACAAGAGATAATAAAAACTTGTACAGATATGAAGAGACGTTACAGCAGGTTGAATTCTCTTTTATGTCCATATGATTCAAAGAGAAATTGTTGCAGCAGCTTGTAACCACCAGGAAGTAAACATCAAAGCGCCAGACATAAAAGTCTTGCAAAAAATTGATGCTATGGAGCTGAAAAGGAGATTTAGCTGTGATGATCAGTAGGATATAATAGCTTGATGGACATGAAAGAACCGGCGGTGTTAGACGTAAAAAAAGATTACTACAGGTGTCAATAATGCCATGTTAAAATAGGCGTATATACCAGTTTAAAGATTGAAAGGCCACCCATGAATGGCAGGGGCGAGGGACAGTGACATTGCCGTATCGAGCAGGACAATGCCCTAGAGACTCACCATATACAGATATGATCAGCGCAAAAGTCCCCCCTCCACCCACGCTTGGACCAAGGAGGACCAGGCAATGGCTGCTGATGAATCAGCAGATAGACCTATAGACTCCCCTAAACCGCCCCCATCCTTAGCTCACGAGGATGGTGAGGTTGCAGCGACCAAGAGAACTAACGAGTTTGGCGGGACTCGAACCCCAGTCTGGCGATCACCAGTCAGGGACGTTACCATATCAACCACCGCATAAACGTTATAAAATTAAATGATTATCATAATAGTTTGTTATAAAATAACTTATGAAGGAGGAATAGTGAGTGGATGCAACCAAGTCAGATAATAAGATTAAAGCGTTAAGATAAAAAATACAAAATAAGTGGAATGTATCCCCACTGCAGTCCTGAGACCAACATACAACAACAACAATAATAATAATAATAATAATAATAATAATAATAATAATAATAATAATAATAATAATAATAATAACAAAGATCTGTGTAACCTTGTAGAGGTGCAGTGGCTTAAGCCTAACTTAAGACTGCTTGGGGATGTGTTGGAACCTCTGTAACCTTCAAGGAAGGAATACTTTATGTATGGTACGAATCAGCTACTCATGACAGTTTTTATATTTTATATATGAAAGATAAATTTTAATGTTACTGTTCTCAAAATATTAAATTGTTCATTACTTCTCTTGAAGTTTATTTATTTCCTTTCCTCACTGGGTTATTTTACCCTGTTGAAGCCCTTGCGCTTATAGCCTCTTGCTTTTCCAACTAGGGTTGTAACTTAGCTTGACATGATAATAATAATAGCAACCCAGAGAGAGTAGCAACCCACAGAGTTGCTAGAAAGTTGCTCAGGAACCGCACGACTTGCTTCAGGGCTGATAATTCCGGAAGCATGTTGACTGACAAGCTTAAAGAGCCTTCCTTACACTTGGTGAGAAGGAATCAGGAATAATGACAACAAGACAAATAAGATGATTCCAACTTCCAATTAGGGTTGTAGCTTGGCTAGTAATGATATTAATAATATTTACCCGACAGATCCATTAAGTTCCTTTTCCATCACTCGCTTGGAACCTTATCAGCTTAGGATCGACCCGAAGAAAAAACGAAGATCTGAGAGAGAGAGAGAGAGAGAGAGAGAGAGAGAGAGAGAGAGAGAGAGAGAGAGGAGACTTGGTGACTGACGGGCATAGTGGTGAATTTTGATTAAATAACAGTTAACTACACAAATAAGGAAGACATCTTTTTTCAGAGAGACAGTTAAGCTATGTTTGAGAGAATTTTGATTTAATCAAAACATAAGAGAGAGAGAGAGAGAGAGAGAGAGAGAGAGAGAGAGAGAGAGAGAGAGAGAGAGAGAGAGAGAGAGAACGAATTACGTATCATACGGAAGAAAGTCTATGAAATAAATTCTAAGCAAATAAATGCTGTTTGAGATAGTCAACGCCAATGACGGGCCCTTGTAAAAGAGAAGTATTTAAGTTATAAGATCCTGCTGCCCCATTAGGTAATGACAGATCAACACTGGGCTGCGTGTGAGAGTATTGAATGCGTCAATATTTGCGCGCTGGCGAAGACACGAGCGGTAATAAATCATGAGGAACAAGCAAGCTGAGGAGGAGGAGGAAGGGGGAGGGGGGAGGGGGAGGAGGAGGTGGAGGAAGAGGAGGAGGGGGAGGAGTATATCGGTTTCCTTTGATGACTGCGAGACTTTGTAACACGCACGAACATTGGTAATCGGTGGACGAGACTATATTGAACCTCCCTGGCGACATTTATCTACGTATTGTAGCTATTCAATAACAATGATTACCTTGAAGTTATTTTTAGGTTTAGGGGTAAATGCATTGTTACGATTTCTATTGCTTTAATTGTAATAACATGAGTAAAAGCGAATGTAATCACTTTGAGATATAAGAGAGCTTTCCTGTTTTTTTTTTTTCTGTCTATTTAAAAGCAACGATTTGACCTTGATATTTATACTTATTGCCACATTACATGCGTTTATCTCCTTCCTGTCCCTGGAGCCGTCATTCATCATTTGCCATTACATAAAGCAATAGGGATTGTTGTTTACCCTCGCACTAAAATCATATTTTGTTTATAACTGTTTTGTTTGTTTGTTGTTTTTCCTAGCACAGGCTGGGTGATTTTGACTTGCACCAAGCCATCAAAACTTGTTACAAAAATTACTATAATATTTTGTTTATAACTTTTTTCTTTGTTTGTTGTTTTACCTAGCACAGGCTGGGTTATTTTGACTTGCACTAAACCATCATAATTTGTTGTTACAAAAATTACTATAATGTTTTGTTTATAACTTTTTTGTTTGTTTGTTGTTTTTCCTAGCACAGGCTGGGTTATTTTGACTTGCACTAAACCATCATAATTTGTTGTTACAAAAATTACCATAATATTTTGTTTATAACTTTTTTTGTTTGTTTGTTGTTTTTCCTAGCACAGTCTGGGTTATTTTGACTTGCACTAAACCATCATAATTTGTTGTTACAAATATTATTATAATATTTTGTTGATAACTTTTTTGTTTGTTTGTTGTTTTTAATGCACAGTCTGGGTTATTTTGACTTGCACTAAACCATCATAATTTGTTGTTACAAAAATTACTAAAATATTTTGTTTATAACTTTTTTGTTTGTTTGTTGTTTTTCCTAGCACAGGCTGGGTTATTTTGACTCGCACCAAGCCATCATAACTTGTTAAAAAAATTACTAAAATATTTTGTTTATAACTTTTTTGTTTGTTTGTTGTTTTTCCTAGCTCAGGCTGGGTTATTTTGACTTGCACGTCTAAACCATCGTAATTTTTTGTTACAAAAATTATTATAATATTTTGTTCATAACCTTTTTGTTTGTTTGTTGTTTTTCCTAGCACAGGCTAGGTTATTTTCACTTGCACTAAACCATCATAATTTTTTTGTTTCCATTTCACCAAGCTACAAGGTGTGTTGTTTCCACTTGCAATAAAGAACACCATCGTATCTTATTATATTCTCCCTTGTGCTAAATAAGAAACTGGTTGCTTTTCTATGTTACACACAAATTCAATTCGTTGTTTTCCCTTGCACTAAACCATTATGGTCTGCTGTTCACCTCATATTTTTCCTTGTACTAAAGCATAATAGATTATTTTCTTTCTACTAACGGTAAGCCTTTATGGCTTATTGTTTTCCTTTGAAGTAACCCGCTGAGTTTTGTAGCTTTATTTCATGATATACCATATTAATCAATTAGGATTTTATGTAAGGTTCAGGCCTTTGATAAGCCTAGCGAGTCCCCCCCCCCACAAATTTATCAAGGACGGCGCAGGACACGGAACTAGAATGAAATCTTTTTACACATGGAATATTTTATCCACCGTCGTATCACAATGCTGAACCTTCCAACAATTCAACCTTGAACTATAGAGCTGGGAAGACATGTACAGTTGGCTTCATTAATTCCGGTACACTGACGTCTTGGCTTCCCGTGAAGTGTACCGGAATTAATGAAACCAACTGTACTAATGGTGACGCTTAGTATGTTTGCATGTATTCTATCTAAATTGGTTCTGTTTGGAAAAAGAAGAATGCTTGTAGCTTTGATTATACTCAGCTCTGAGCTTTGTAATAACATGACTCTATAGTCATTTCTTTTTAGCGAAGGAGATTTGCACCGACTAGCAGGGGGGCCCTTTTAGCTCGGAAAAGTTTTCAGATCGCAGATTGGTTGGAAAAGATAATTCTATCCAATAAGCAATCAGGAAACTTTTCCGAGCAAAATGGACACCCCTTGGGAGTCGGTGCAAATCTGCCTCATTAAAAAGAATTGACTATAGTATGTCTCAGGTTTGTGTATATTATAGAGGGAGCCCCAACATCCATAAGGAACTAGAAATTTGTTAAAACATGTTTATAATAATACCAATGATGATAATGGTACTAATGATAACATAATCAAATATTTGATAAACATTTACTTTATCTACTTTCTTTAATGCTCTCTAACTCAGTAACCAAACAAGGAAAAATTTAAGTAAAAGATAAAGGTAAACATTAATGGTGGTCTTATATCTCACTACTTTGATATTGAATAGTAAAGGTATTAATGAACGTAAAGAAATGTCTAAAAGAACGTGAGTTTTGTTGTGTTTTTGTATCTCAACTTTCTGACCTTCAGCCTGGATGTTTTTGCTCTTTTCCACGCCTTCGTTTTTCAACTGATTAAATATTTTTTGCAGTCAGGTACCAATCGATACGCAGTAATCAACAAGATTTATATATATATATATGTATATATATATATATATATATATATATATATATAAATAAATAAATATATATATACACACACACATATATGTATGTATATATATATATATATATATATATATATATATATCATCATAATCTCCTCCTACGCCTATTGACGCAAAGAGCCTCATATATATATATATATATATATGTATATATATACATACACATATATATATATATATATATATACATATATATATATATATATATATATATCTGTGTGCGTTTAACAATGTTTTCAGTCAGGCATTTGAGTTGTTTTCACAGCTATCTCGATTTGTTCTTCTAAAACATCATGTCTTCATTAGGAAAATAAATAACAAGTTGTTGTTTTTCTCTACTACTTTTTCATAATTACTCAAAAGTGTCATTATTTGCAAATTGTATTTTTTATGGACACTTGAGTATTGTCTTTTTTCATATATTTAGAATATATATCAAATATACGCTGGCATCACGAACTTCTGTTTGGTTGACTATGTTGACGATGTCAGTTCCAGGTCGTTTAGTGAGGAAACTAGGTTAGGTTTTTTTAAATACAATTCTATAGTTTTTTTATAATTTTAACCTGTTTCCTGTGTGGCAAATTGTTTTAGATTATGGAAAAGTAATAGAGGAAAACAATAGCTTTGCATAATTTGGCACCATATGGAAAAGGTGGTCTTGCAAACAAATACCATTATTTGAAAATCTAGCACATACTATACATACGCACACTGAGTACACACAATCTCAAAGCCCGCCCAAATGAACAGGTCTGCATGACCCACACAGAAGAGGCTCTCGGTAGAACATCACACCTTTAAAACATCATTTCTCTGCAGTACTCCCCTCTCCCCCCCCCTCACCCCCTCGGAGGATGGATTCCGAGGTGCAAAAGGATTACTGAGGGAGAAAAACAGCAGAATCTCCTTAACTCCTTGCAAGGACCTCAGAGGAAAATAGATGAGCGCTGCAAAGGCTTAAGACGGCATTTTCGTTGTTTATTCAAGGGATGATGATGATGATGATGATGATGATGATGATGATGATGATAATAATCTCCTCCATATAATAAAGAAAAAATTCTTGCATATACAGTATATATATATATATATATATATACACATATATATATATATAATGCATATATATGTGTATATATACACACATGTATACATACCTATATATATATATACATATATATATATATATATATATATATATATATATATATATATATATAATTAACTAGTCCACTGTAGGAAAAAGGCCTCACACGTGTCCCTCCACTCGTATCGACCTATAATCTTTCTATGCAAGTCTATACCCGCAAATTTTCTTAGCTCGTCAATCCATCGTCCCTCTTACTTTCCCTATACGTAGATTTCTTTCCTGTCACGCTTAGGGGGAGAGTGAGTAGTCATACCCTGATGATAAGAAGGCTACACTCGGAAACCACACTCTCCCCCAAATTGCCGAACCAGCGCGTTGTAGTTAGGAAAGGGGGAGGGGGTGGTTGGGGTTGAATCTGTGTGTGCGTGTGAATGCACAGCTATCTAAGTATTTAGAAGTCATTTCTGACGGGTCGGGTACACTAGTAGTAATAATAATAATAACAATAATAATAATAATAATAATAATAGTAATAATAATAATAATAATAATAACAACAACAACAACAACAACAACAATAATAATAATAATAATAATTATAATAACAACAACAATATTAATAATAATAATAATAATAATAATAACAATAATAATAATAATAATAATAATAATAATAATAATAAAAATAATAATTACCATCATCATCATCACAATAATAATGATATTAAATAATAATAATAATAATAATAATAATAATAATAATAATAATAATAATTACATCATCATCATCATCATCATAATAATAATAATAATAATAATAATAATAATAATAATAATAATAATAATAATAACAATATCAGAAAATCACGTACAAGACGGGCCCTTTCCACTGAATTATGGTGATGAAAAAGAAGTTATATAAAACCAATCTCTTAAGAAAGTAGAATCAATTTTACTTTTCATATCTAATGCATCACTGGGCTTTCGGTTAGATTAAAAAAGCTGGGAAAACATTCTCTAAAATGCTACATTCTATTCTTTGTGTACTTTTAACATTCTTAGAATCTCAAAAAAAAAAAGAAAAAAAAGAAGAAGAAGAAGAAGAAGAATGACTGGAGAATATATTGAAGTAATATCAAAATAATGGAAATAATTTTTAAGTGAAAAGAGAAGTAACTGAATAAGGTTAATTGATGTAATTCGAAGAACATAAAAAAGAAGTAACTGAATAATGTTAATTGAAGTAATTAAATAAAAAAAAACTAAACTAAAAGAAAACTAGATAAAGTAATGGGAATGGCTGGAGAAAATATACTAGTAAAATACAAATAATGGAAATAACTTTTAAGTGAAGAGAGAAGTAACTGAATAAGGTTAATTAAAGTAATTCGAAGAACATTAAATAAATGAAAAAATATGAAGATGAATGCTTTTAAACATTTACCAGTAAATGTATTTTGAAAAATATGCATATAAATTTGTATATAAAAATGACGGTAAATTAATTTGAAGGTGTTAATTATGAATAAACAAAATAAGACTATAAAAGGCGAATCAACAACAAAAAATCAAGTTCCAGGTAATTATCGAAATACAGGTTACGCAAGTTTATGAGCTCATAAAAGCGCAAGAATAGAAAATTAATCAAGTAAATGATATGCAGTTTCATGAGCTAAAAAACCACAAAACTCAGGAAAAATAAACCAATTCTAACTAAACATGAACTTCTAGAACATGGTTAAAACATTAATTTTTTTTCATTCAATTTCTCGACATGTCCGGCCTGAAATAGCGAACTATGTAAGATTACCCATGCCATTAACCATTACACATAGAAAATGCTAGAAAATATAGCAGAGCAAATAATTAAAGAAAGTAAACAGTCGTTATGTATATGAAAAAAAGACCAAATCGAAACTAAAAGAACTAAATATACTATAGAAAAGACACCTTTTCTCCACTCCAGGGGAATTTCCCCGCTCATTTCACTTCAAACTCTGGAAGAAAGGGAGAGTTACACCTCCCGGATACAAGCGATGGGCCTCTGGAATTTACATGTCCTCACTTTCGGCGCCAAAGGAACATGCCACTGCTACCCAGGGTTGCCAGGTTTTCTAAGTGTGAAAAGGCCAACTTCTAATCAGCTGTAGCTTTAAAAGGTCAGCCCATTAGTAAAAAATCGCCAAAAATATAACATTTAAGGCCAAACTTTCTCTTAATAATATTGTTAACGGTCAACCAATTTAAAAAAAAGGACAAATTTGTAGTTTTCGGCCTGAAAAAGGCCAACTTGGCAACCCTGCTTCTATCTAGTACCAGAGAGGTTCGGTAGTTATGGCCATATATGACCCTGGAGGTTACTGCGGCGTGACACCTTTTTACCTACGATTAAATAATCGTAAGGAGTGGTGAATGTCCCAACGGGTCCCCTCCTTTCCCTTGGGGGTGAGTGGGCAGGGCGCCAAGGGAATGTGGTATAGGTGGTTCACTTCGCATCACCCCGCCCTTGAAGCATATTAACCGAGGTTAGCCATTGGGCTCACTCAGTAGGCGCCCGGAGAGATATAGAAAGGATTTTGACCTATTCATTTTTTGAAATAATTCCCTGTTACCCCTTACATTCAGCTACAAGCCACACTGGTGGTTTTGGCTTTCTTTGGGAAGGCATAGGAACAATCTATTTATGGGTGAGATAGCCATGTCAATCAGATGGAAGTTCCTCTAGGCAGCTTTCTACTTGGAATATTTCTGCGAGGGATATACCAGAGAATTTTACCCGTAGAGGTATCACGGGGTTACTCCAGGGTTGCCAGTTTGGCCTTTTTTTCAGGCCAAAAGAAACTCAAATTTTTCCTTTTTATAATTGGTTGGCCTTTAGTAATATGAAAAAAGACGAGCCTTAAATACTATATATTTGGCCTTTTTCTACTACTGGGTTGGCCTTTTAAAGCTTCTGTTGCTTAGAAGTTGGCCTTTTCTCATTTAGAAAAACTGGCAACCCTGGTTACTACCCCCGTAGCGAATATCCCGAAAGATATCGTGTATGTAACAGGGACGAATTTAGTGGCGCGGATTTAGGAGGACGAGACATCCTCTTGCCTAAACTCGGAAAGGTAATCAAGGGTGACATCTCCTGATCCCTGGGACGAAGCAAGGAAATCAGAAGTGACATTATAGAATTTTCTAGGGAAGGAATAGAAGACAAACCTAGGTTGTCTGGGGTAAGAATTTGGAGAGATCCAAGGGTCACATAAAAAATAGATGAAATTGAAAATACTAATTTCAAGGCCATACATTTTAAGTGAAAATAAGTATTCGTCGATTAGGAAGATCATTCCACAACTTGGTCATAGCTGGAATAAAACTTCTAGAATACCGTGAGGTATTGAGCCTCATAATTGTTTGTTATTGTTATGGAGTATAAAATAAAGTTCTACTAGATGCATGAGGATCTTTAAATATTTTAGTAACAACAACAACAACAACAACAACAACAACAACAACAAAACCATAATGCAACAGTAACTCAAAAACAATTATCTTATCCCATAAAAGATTCTTTCCTATTTTCTATACTTCTTAAAATGATATTAAAAGTGTCTCAACTATTATGATTATTATAAAAACTTAAAAAGAAAAATATTGCGCAAATATATGATGTAACTTGACCTATGACCTTAATATCAAAGGAATTCACTTGCTAGAAAGTACATTTAATGAAATTACTAAAACTGGGGTACATGAAATTTGCTAATTAGGTTTCATTAGACAGTGTTTGATAACCTATAATAAAAAAATAATGAGAATAACGGTGAAATTTTTTACGATATTCAATTTTAAGAAGGATTTATTCATAAGTACTTACTTAAAATAATAACAATTCACATGCAATGAGAAGTAACATTATTGAAAGTATAACATGATGATATATGCATTAAAGAGACATGTGCTTGATTATATATAAATAAAAGATACATAAGAATACACACTCACACACACATACACACACACACACAAATATATATATATATATATATATATATATACATATATATATACATTATATATCATATATATATCATATATATATATACACACACACACACACATATATATATATATATATATATATATATATATATATATATATATATATATATATATATATATATATATATATATATACGCGCACAATAATGCAAAGCGTTCAAACATCAAATTACTAATTCTACAATGAAACAACTTTCACGTGCACAAGAAATATGAAACTGATAAGTCACATTACAGTAAAGTTTCATGGGGAAAAAAAACCCGGCAAATGCTAAACGAAAAGGCAAGAATGACATACAGATTTACGTGGAAATGATACAGAAACGCATACACAAATACATATTGACATACGAACCTGAAAAAAATTTAAAGACAAGAAAACTCGAAAATTACTGACATGCGAAAAGGTTTTAAAATGTTAAGAAAAAGTGGATAGTTGGGAATACCAGTAAATCTTTGCAAGAATATGTGAAATTGGAAACTTCTGGTGATGAGGAGTCTCGTAAATCAAGCCCTCCTTTCAGGACGTAAGATTCAGCGGGATGCTAAAAAGTCAGAATGTTCACGAGACTTATTATAATATCATGGCATGAGCCTAGTACGGATGCAGTGATGTTATGTAAGTTGATGGTAAGGGATTATATATATATATATATATATATATATATATATTTATTATTATTGCTAAGCTACAAACGTAGTTGGAAAAGCAGAATGCTATAAGCCCAGGGGCCCCAACAGGGAAAATAGCCCAGTGAGGAAAGGAAACAAGGAAAATTGAAATATTTTAAGGACAGTAACAACGTTGAAATAAATAATTCCTATCTAAACTATAAAAAACTTTAACAAAACAAGAGGAAGAGAAATTAGATAGAATAGTGTGCCCGAGTACACCCTCAAGCAAGAGAAGTCTAACCCAAGACAGTGGAAGACCATGATACAGAGGCTATGGCACTACACAAGACTAGAAAACAATGGTTTGATTTTGGAGTGTCCTTCTCCTAGAAGAGCTGCTTACCATAGCTAAAGAGTCTTATACCCTTACCAAGAGGAAAGTAGCTACTGAGCAATTGCAAAGCAGTAGTTAACACCTTGGGTGAAGAAGAATTGTTTGGTAATCTCAGTGTTGTCAGGTGTATGAGGACAGAGGAGAATCTTTAAAGAATAGGCCAGACTATTCGGTGTATGTGTAGGTAGGGAAAGAACGGTAACTAGAGAGAAGGATCCAATGTAGTACTGTCTGGCCAGTCAAAGGACCCTATAACTCTTAGCAGTAAGTATCTCAACGGGCGGCTGGAGCCCAGGCCAACCTACTACCTCTATATACATACATACATATATATATATATTATATATATATATATATGTAAGAACCGTAACCAGAGAGAAGGATCCAATGTAGTACTGTCTGGCCAGTCAAAGGACCCTATAACTCTTAGCAGTAGTATCTCAACGGGCGACTGGCGCCCAGGCCAACCTACTACCTCTATACACACACACACACACAACACACACACACACACATATATATATATATATATATATGTATGTATATATGTATATATATACATATATATATATATATATATATATACACAAACACACACTACTGCAGAGAGTCTTGCTTCATTTGACTCGCCAGATAGTACTACATTGGATCACTCTGTGATTACGACTCATTTATCCATTGCCTAAACATGCATCAAATAATCTGGCATATTCTTTACATATTCTCCTCTTTCCTTATACACCCAACAACAATAAGATAACAGAAAGATCCTTCTCTCAATGGGTTAACTACTGCACTATAATTAGTCAGTGGCTACTTTCCACTTGCTAAAGGTAAAAGACTTTTAAGATATGGTAAGCAGCTCCGCTAGAAGGATACTTTAAAATCAAACTATTTTTCACTAGTCTTGGGTAGTGACATAGCCTTTGTACCATGGTGTTCCACTGTCTTGGGTTAGAGTTCCCTTGTTTCAGGGTACACCCAGAACTCTATATTATCTTTTCCTTATTTCCTTTCCTCATTGGGCTACTTTCCTTGTTGGAGCCCTTGGGCTTATACATCCTGCTTCTCCAACTATGGTCGAAGCTAAGGTAATAATAATAAAAATAATAATAATAATAATAATAATAATAATGATGATGATGGTGATGATGAAATAATAATAAAATAATAAAAGAATAAATTAATAATAATAATAAAATAAAATAATAATAATAATAATAATAATAATAATAATAATAATAATAATAATAATAATAATACTGTATATCTGACCAAAATTTTCCCTTAGAGAGTGTTACCATTCCAGTTTTCAGCAAGTTTATTTCGCATGAAGTCGTTATTTCCACTCCAGGACAAACTGATGTTTATGAGAAAAGTTCAAGTGCCAAAAGAGTCTGACGTTACTTGACTTCGCGATATGACAGCCAGCAGCATAGCGAAACGATACAGTGACTTGTGTCGTAATTATTATTATTATTATTATTATTATCATTATAAATAATTATTAATTATTAATTATTAATTACTACTATCGTTATTATTATTATTATTATTATTATTATTATTATTATTATTACTAGCCAAGCTACAACCCTAGTTTGAAAAGCAAAATGCTATAAGCCCAAGGGCTCCAACAGGGAGAAATAGCTCCGTAAGGAAAGGAAATAAGGAAATAAATAAACGTATGAGAAATAGTGAATAATTAAAATAGCTTAAAAAATATAACAGCAAGGGGTCCAAATGGAAAATATCCCAGTGAATAAAGAAAATAGGGAAATAAATAAACGATATGAGAAATAGTTAACAATCAAAATAAAATATCTTAAAACAATAACAACATCAAAACATATATTTCATATATAAACTATAAAATCACTTATGTTAGCCCGTTCAAAATAAAAAATTTGAAGCACCCCTGTTATGAGAAACGGCTTAGCATTTAATATAAATATACCAGTTGAGAGAGAGAGAGAGAGAGAGAGAGAGAGAGAGAGAGAGAGACCGGAAATTGAAGTGCCTACAGAATCTTGCATTCATTATTGGTCGTGGTGGCCTATTTCAAATGGCACTGCCTGAAGTTCTGCCAAACTCGGTACTTTTTTTTTTTAGTGTCTGTAACCTTATCTTCTTAATGAACAAAGTATGGGGTGTATGGGGATCCTATATGTCTACTTGCTAACTCAACAGCAGCCATTGCCCGGCCCTCCATGGTCTAAGCTTGGATGGAGAGGGGACTTGGACGCTGACCATATGTATATATGTTCAGTCTCTTCGACATCGTCACTACCCCTTACCTCTGTTATTCACGGCCGACCTTTAAACCCATTCCAGTACTGACAATTGTCGACGCTGGTAACCTTTATAAATCGAAACCAGGTCAGTCTCAAGGACATTGTCACTATCCCTTGACTCTGCCATTCATGAGCAGATTTTAAACCTTTAAACCCATTCATGCACTGGTGATTGCCAAGGCTGGGAACCTTCATCAATCGAAACCTAATGGACAAAGAACAATGAAACACGAAAAAAGTAATGTGGAAAAAACGGCGCATCTTTTCCAAATCACCAACAAGAGAAGAGTACAAGAGAGAGGAAGAACGAAGGAGAAAATGAAAACAAAAGAGTAAAAGGAATAGGAAGAACGAAAGAGAAAATGAAAAAAAAGAAGAGTACAAGGAATAGAAAGAACGAAGGAGAAAATGAAAACAAAAGAGTAAAAGGAATAGGAAGAACGAAAGAGAAAATGAAAAAAAAAGAAGAGTACAAGAATAGAAAGAACGAAGGAGAAAATGAAAACAAAAGAGTAAAAGGAATAGGAAGAACGAAAGAGAAAATGAAAAAAAAAGAAGAGTACAAGGAATAGAAAGAACGAAGGAGAAAATGAAAACAAAAGAGTAAAAGGAATAGGAAGAACGAAAGAGAAAATGAAAAAAAAAGAAGAGTACAAGGAATAGGAAGAACAAAGGAAAAATTAAAACAAAAGAATAGTAAAAGGAATAGGAAGAACGAACGAGAAAATGAAAACAAAAGAAGAGTACAAGGAATAGGAAGAACGAACATGAAAATGAAAACAAGAGATGAGTACAAGAAATAGGAAGAACGAAAGAGATCATGAAAACCAGAGAAGAGTATAAAGAATGGGGAGAACAAACGAGAAAATGAAAACAAAGAAGAGTACAAGGAATAGGAAGAACCAACGAGAAAATGAAAACAAGAGAAGAGTACAAGAGAGGAAGAAAGAAAGAGAAAATGAAACCAAAAGAGGAGCGTGAAACCAGAATGAAATTGCGAGAGAAAGACGACTGCAAATAAAAGCAAGCACAACGACACCAATCTTCCACGAATGCGACAAAATAGGTGACACACATTCGGCAACAACTGTTTTAGCATTTAGATATGCCGCATGTGCAGCTCTCTCTCTCTCTCTCTCTCTCTCTCTCTCTCTCTCTCTCATTCAAACATTCATTCCAGATTCTTCCTGTCTTACAGTGAGGGAGTGAAGTTCTACACTTTTATTGATACAGTTTTTCATTTTGCATTCGATAATCTTATCGAAGGTCGTTCGCTCTCTTTGTATGTTATTCGTTCTCTGCATTATATTGGGGAAATATGCAATATAAATAGATA
>NC_090745.1:108977755-108980918 GCF_036898095.1 Palaemon carinicauda | reverse complement strand
GTTGTAAACCAACATAATGGAACAAAAAACTTTCCAAAAGAAGAAATAAAGAAAACTATGAGGGAAAAAAAGTCTTACATTCTTGAGAATATCTAAAATAAAAAGCTAGTGTGTACCACGTAAATGATCATTAAAAAAATAAAATAACGATAAAAACTATAACAGGGAATAAAGAAAAGGGATAGTAAAATAATAACTTGAAATATCGAATCAAGTTCAAGAACTGAGCGATGATCCCCTATGTTCTACCAAAGAAAACAGCTGGTGTACACCAGAGGCAAAAATCTCTTGTGTATATTTGCACTTTTAAATCTTGAAAAATAAATGATGCAACGATACGTTTTGGAAAACAAAAAGATAATAAAAACTTGTCCAGAAATGAAGAGACGTTACAGCAGGCTGAATTCTCTTTTATGTCCATATGATTCAAAGAGAAATTGTTGGAACAGCTTGTAACCACCGGGAAGTAAACATCAAAGCGCCAGACATAAAAGTCTTGAAAAAAAAATAAATAAATAAATTGATGCTATGGAGCTGAAAAGGAGATTTAGCAGTGATGATCAGTAGGATATAATAGCTTAATGGACTTGAAAGAAAAGGCTGCGGAGTTAGACGTAAAAAAAGATTACTATAGGTGTCAATAATGCCATGTCAAAATAGGCGTATATGCCAGTTTAAATATTTAAAGGCCACCCATAAATGGCAGGGGCCAGGGACAGTGACATTGCCGTATCGAGCAGGACAATGCCCTAGAGATATGATCAGCGCACAAACCCCCCTCTACCCACACTAGGACCAAGGAGGACCACGCAATGGCTGCTGATGAATCAGCAGATAGACCATAGACTCCCCTAAACCACCCCCATTCTTAGCTCACGAGGATGGTGAGGTTGCAGCGACCAAAAGAACTAACGAGTTTAGCGGGACTCGACCCCAGTCTGGCGATCACTAGTCAGGGACGTTACCACATCGACCACCGCGTAAACGTTATAAAAATTAAATGATTACCATAATAGTTTGTTATAAAATAATCTATGAAGGATGAATAGTGAGTGGATGCAACCATGTCAGATAATAAAATTAAAGCGTTAAGATAAAAAATATAAAATAAATGGAATGTATCCCCACTGCAGTCCTGAGACCAACATACAATAATAATAATAATAATAATAATAATAATAATAATAATAATAATAATAATAATAATAATAATAATAATAATAATAAATAAGGATCTGTGTAACCTTGTAGAGGTGCAGTGGCTTAAGCCTACCTTAAGACTGCTTTGGGGAGGTGTTGGAACCTCTGTAACCTTCAAGGAAGCAATAGCCCTATGTATGATACGAATCAGCAGATCATTACAGCTTTTATATCTTATATATGAAAGATAAATATTTATGTTGTTACTGTTCTCAAAATATTAAATTGTTCATTACTTCTCTTGTACTTTATTTCCTCATTTCCTTTCCTCACTGGGTTATTTTTTCCCCGTTGAAGCCCTTGGGTTTATAGAATCTTGCTTTTCCAACTAAGGTTGTAACTTAGCTTGACATGATAATAATAATAGCAACCCACAGAGAGTATCAACCCAGAGAGTTGCTAGAAAGTTGCTCAAGAACCGCACGACTTGCTTCAGGGCTGACAATTCCGGAAGCATGTTGACTGACAAGCTTAAAGAGCTTTCCTTACACTTGGTGAGAAAGGAGTGTATCAGGAATAATGACAACAAGACAAATAAGATGATTCCAACTTCCAATTAGGGTTGTAGCTTGGCTAGTAATGATATTAATAATATTTACCCGACAGATCCATTAAGTTCCTTTTCCATCACTCGCTTGGAACCTTATCAGCTTAGGATCGACCCGAAGAAAAAACGAAGATCTGAGAGAGAGAGAGAGAGAGAGAGAGAGAGAGAGAGAGAGAGAGAGAGACTTGGTGACTGACGGGCATAGTGGTGAATTTTGATTAAATAACAGTTAACTACACAAATAAGGAAGACATCTTTTTTCAGAGAGACAGTTAAGCTATGTTTGAGAGAATTTTGATTTAATCAAAACATAAGAGAGAGAGAGAGAGAGAGAGAGAGAGAGAGAGAGAGAGAGAGAGAGAGAGAGAGAGAGAGAGAGAGAGAGAGAGAGAGAGAACGAATTACGTATCATACGGAAGAAAGTCTATGAAATAAATTCTAAGCAAATAAATGCTGTTTGAGATAGTCAACGCCAATGACGGGCCCTTGTAAAAGAGAAGTATTTAAGTTATAAGATCCTGCTGCCCCATTAGGTAATGACAGATCAACACTGGGCTGCGTGTGAGAGTATTGAATGCGTCAATATTTGCGCGCTGGCGAAGACACGAGCGGTAATAAATCATGAGGAACAAGCAAGCTGAGGAGGAGGAGGAAGGGGAGGGGGGAGGGGGAGGAGGAGGTGGAGGAAGAGGAGGAGGGGGGAGGAGTATATCGGTTTCCTTTGATGACTGCGAGACTTTGTAACACGCACGAACATTGGTAATCGGTGGACGAGACTATATTGAACCTCCCTGGCGACATTTATCTACGTATTGTAGCTATTCAATAACAATGATTACCTTGAAGTTATTTTTAGGTTTAGGGGTAAATGCATTGTTACGATTTCTATTGCTTTAATTGTAATAACATGAGTAAAAGCGAATGTAATCACTTTGAGATATAAGAGAGCTTTCCTGTTTTTTTTTTTCTGTCTATTTAAAAGCAACGATTTGACCTTGATATTTATACTTATTGCCACATTACATGCGTTTATCTCCTTCCTGTCCCTGGAGCCGTCATTCATCATTTGCCATTACATAAAGCAATAGGGATTGTTGTTTACCCTCGCACTAAAATCATATTTTGTTTATAACTGTTTTGTTTGTTTGTTGTTTTTCCTAGCACAGGCTGGGTGATTTTGACTTGCACCAAGCCATCAAAACTTGTTACAAAAATTACTATAATATTTTGTTTATAACTTTTTTCTTTGTTTGTTGTTTTACCTAGCACAGGCTGGGTTATTTTGACTTGCACTAAACCATCATAATTTGTTGTTACAAAAATTACTATAATGTTTTGTTTATAACTTTTTTGTTTGTGTTTGTTGTTTTTCCTAGCACAGGCTGGGTTATTTTGACTTGCACTAAACCATCATAA
>NC_090745.1:108962755-108967755 GCF_036898095.1 Palaemon carinicauda | reverse complement strand
TGTTATGAGAAACGGCTTAGCAGAGAGAGAGAGAGAGAGAGAGAGAGAGAGAGAGAGAGAGAGAGAGAGAGAGAGAGAGAGAGAGAGAGAGAGAGAATTCATGTGCCCACAGAACAAGCATTCATTATTGCTTGTGGTAGCCTATTGCAAACATCACTGCCTAGCGTTTTACCAAACTCGGGTTCGAGACCCCCTGAAACTATTTTTTTTTTCTTTTTTTAAGTGTCTGTAACCTTATCATCTTTGTTAACAAAGTATAGGAGTATGTCTACTTGCTGACTCATCAGCAGCTATTTCCCGGCCCTCCCGGGTCCAAGCTTGGATGGAGATGGGACTTGGACGCTGATCATATGTATGTATGTTCAGTCTCTTCGATATCGTCACTACCCCTTACCTCTGCCATTCAAGAGCGACCTTTAAACCTTTAAACCCATTCAAGTACTGACAATTGTTGAGGTTGGTAACCTTCATAAATCGAAACCAGGTCAGTCTCAAGGACATTGTCACTATCCCTTGACTCTGCCATTCATGAGCAGATTTTAAACCTTTAAACCCATTCCAGCACTGACAATTGTCGAGGCTGGGAACCTTCATCAATCGAAACCTAATGGACAAAGAACAATGAAACACGAAAAAAGTAAAGTGGATAAACGCCACATCTTTTCGAAATCACCAGCAAGAGAAGAGTACAAGAGAGAGGAAGAACGAAGGAGAAAATGAAAACCAAAGAGTAAAAGGAATAGGAAGAACCAACGAGAAAATGAAAACAAAAGAGGAGTGCAAGGAATAGGAAGAACGAAGGAGAAAATGAAAACAAAAGAAGAGTACAAGGAATAGGAAGAACGAAGGAGAAAATGAAAACAAAAGAAGAGTACAAGGAATAGGTAGAACCAACGAGAAAATGAAAACCAAAGAAGAGTACAAGAGAGAGGAAGAACGAACGTGAACATGAAAATCAGAGAAGAGTATAAGGAATAGGGAGAACAAACGAGAAAATGAAAACAAGAGATGAGTACGAGGAATAGGAAGAACCAACAAGAAAATGAAAACAAAAAGAGGAGTACAAGGAATAGGAAGAACGAACGAGAAAATGAAAACAAAAGAAGAGTACAAGGAATAGGAAGAACCAACGAGAAAATGAAAAAAAAAAAGAGTACAAGGAATAGGAAGAACGAACGAGAAAATGAAAACAAAAGAGGAGTACAAGGAATAGGAAGAACGAAGGAGAAAATGAAAAGAAAAGAAGAGTAAAAGGAATAGGAAGAACCAACGAGAAAATGAAAACAAGAGATGAGTACGAGGAATAGGAAGAACCAACGAGAAAATGAAAACAAAAAGAGGAGTACAAGGAATAGGAAGAACGAACGAGAAAATGAAAACAAAAGAAGAGTACAAGGAATAGGAAGAACCAACGAGAAAATGAAAAAAAAAGAGTACAAGGAATATTATTATTATTATTATTATTACTTACTAAGCTACAACCCTAGTTGGAAAAGCAGTATGCTATAAGCCCAGGGGCTCCAACAGGGAAAATAGCTCAGTGCGGAAAGGAAAAAAGGAAAATAAAATATTCTAAGAAGAGTAACAACAATAAATATCTCCTATATAACTATAAAAACTTAAACAAAACAAGAGGAAGAGAAATAAGATAGGAGAGTGTGCTCGAGTGTACCCTCAAGCAAGAGAACTCTGACCCAAGACAGTGAAAGGCCATGGTACAGAGGCTATGGCACTACCCAAGACTAGAGAACAGTGGTTTGATTTTGGAGTGTCCTTCTCCTAGAAGAGCTGCTTACCATAGCTAAAGAGTCTCTTCTACCCTTACCAATAGGAAAGTGGCACTGAACAATTACAGCGCAGTAACCCCTTGGGTGATGAAGAATTGTTTGGTAATCTGTGTTGTCAGGTGTATGAGGATAGAGGAGAATATGTAAAGAATATGCCAGACTATTCAGTGTGTATGTAGGCAAAGGGAAAATGAACCGTAACCAGAGAGGAGGATCCAATGTAGTACTGTCTGGCCAGTCAAAAGACCCCATAACTCTCTAGCGGTAGTATCTCAACGGGTGGCTGGTGCCCTGGCCAACCTACTACCTACAAAGAACGAAGGAGAAAATGAAAACAAAAGAGGAGTACAAGGAATAGGAAGAACGAAGGAGAAAATGAAAAGAAAAGAAGAGTACAAGGAATAGGAAGAACGAAGGAGATAATGAAAAGAAAAGAAGAGTACAAGGAATAGGAAGAACGAAGGAGAAAATGAAAACAAAAGAAGAGTACAAGGAATAGGAAGAACGAAGGAGAAAATGAAAACAAGAGAAGGGTACAAGGAATAGGAAGAACGAAGGAGAAAATGAAAACAAAAGAAGAGTACAAGGAATAGGAAGAACGAAGGAGAAAATGAAAACAAAAGAAGAGTACAAGTAATAGGAAGAACCAACGAGAACATGAAAACCAGAGAAGAGTATAAGAAATAGGAAGAACCAACGAGAAAATGAAAAACAAAAGAAGAGTTCAAGGAATAGGAAGAACGAACGAGAACATGAAAACCAGAGAAGAGTATAAGGAATAGGGAGAACAAGCGAGAAAATGAAAACAAGAGATGAGTACGAGGAATAGGAAGAACCAACGAGAAAATGAAAATAAAAAGAAGAGTATAAGGAATAGGGAGAACAAGCGAGAAAATGAAAACAAGAGATGATTACGAGGAATAGGAAGAACCAGCGAGAAAAAGAAAACAAATAGAAGAGTACAAGGAATAGGAAGAACGAACGAGAAAATGAAAACTAAAGAAGAGTACAAGGAATAGGAAGAACGAACGAGAAAATGAAAATAAAAATAAGAGTACACGGAATAGGAAGAAAGAACGAGAAAATGAAAACAAAAGAGGAGCAGGAAACCAGATGAAATTGCGAGCGAGAGACGACTGCAAATAAAAGCGAACACAACGACACCGTTCTTCCACGAATGCGACAATAATAGGTGACACACATTCGGCAACAACTGTTTTAGCATTTAGATATGCCGCATGTGTAGCTTTCTCTCTCTCTCTCTCTCTCTCTCTCTCTCTCTCTCTCTCTCTCTCTCTCTCTCTCTCTCTCTCTCTCTCTCTCATTCAAACATTCATTCCAGATTCTTCCTGTCTTACAGTGAGGGAGTGAAGTTCTACACTTTTATTGATACAGTTTTTCATTTTGCATTTGATAATCTTATCGAAGGTCGTTCGCTCTCTTTGTATGTTTGTTTGTTCTCTGGATTAATATTGGAAAAATATACAATATAAATAGATAACTAATACATATGTACACATATACTGTATACACGCTTTTACACACATACATACATATATATATATATATATATATATATATATATATATATATATATATATATATATATATATATATATATATATATACATATATATATACATATATATATACAGTATATATGTATATTTACATTTATATATACACATATACAAACACCACGTATCACTGGTGTTCAGAGCACCTGATACATATTTTGCATCTCTCTCTCTCTCTCTCTCTCTCTCTCTCTCTCTCTCTCTCTCTCTCGACTACACGTTCAGGCCGGCCTCTCCGAAAGGTCAGGGGTCGAGTACTGCCTGACTGCGACCAGCAGGATGCCTTTATATTAGCCCTAAAGCATTTCAATGAGAATGCATTTTTTTTCGCCTCTTGCAAAATGAACATAATCACATCTTTAAGGCCATTTCTTAATCAACAAGAGAGAGAGAGAGAGAGAGAGAGAGAGAGAGAGAGAGAGAGAGAGAGAGAGAGAGAGAGAGAGAGAGAGCTCTTGGTAATGTCACATGAAAAATATATATGTGCGTATGTATGTACTGTATACAAACACATATACTGCGTATATAAACAGAGAGAGAGAGAGAGAGAGAGAGAGAGAGAGAGAGAGAGAGAGAGAGAGAGAGAGAGAGAGAGAGAGAGAGAGAGAGAGAGAGAGAGCTCTTGGTAATGTCACATGAAAAATATATATGTACATATGTATGTACTGTATACATACACATATACTGCGTATATAAACAGAGAGAGAGAGAGAGAGAGAGAGAGAGAGAGAGAGAGAGAGAGAGAGAGAGAGAGAGAGAGAGAGATTTAAATCTTTACATCCCTGGACACCCTTGCTACTGAAAAATGAAAATGGTAATGAACGAAAATATCACTAATTCTTGAAAGTGAAACACTAGCAAGGAAACTGGCCTTAAATCCTCATTTAGAAAAAACCAAAAATTCCAAAATATCCATAAAGCAGAGATGAATCATGTGCAAATTCCCAGTTATAAAACGAGAAAATCCGATAAAAAATAGCAAGAGAATGCGTAGTATTACCAGGTATTACAAAAAAATGAGAGTAATATTTGTAACGGAACATGATTATTAATACAGATATCTTCTTTAGTTACATAACAATTCATACAACTACTCTCGTATCAATGGATCGATTTGTTATTAGAAAGGGTTTTCATTGGTACTAATTCCGGTGCACTTCACGTTAAACTAAGGAGACGTTAGTGTACCGTAATTAATGAAGCCAACTGTACCAAAACTTTCTTGTTCAGACGAGCGAACAAACAGAACTTGATAACAATGAAGCCTGCTATGTCTTCTATTGGTCATGGTACAGACGATAGTTATGTATTAATTGTTCGGCTATCATTGTAATCCAGTGACGATCATATATTACTTCAATGGCCTATTCTGTGTCGTCTGTGTTTTAATAGTTCAGCTAATATACTTGTAGAGGCAGTAAGTCCCACGCCTACAGATGACAAGGACTGACCTAAATTGAGTACCAAGGCTGAAAGACGGTAAATTTAAACATATTCTATACTATAAATATTCACAGAAGATCCGTGTTTATTTATTATACTAGATTTCCTATATCCATAAAAAAATTTCCGCACAATATAAAAAAAGGAATCCATATTATATTATTATTATTATTATTATTATTATTATTATTAT
>NC_090745.1:108943592-108947255 GCF_036898095.1 Palaemon carinicauda | reverse complement strand
AAATTCGGTTTGCGGCATCACGATGGAGAGAGAGAGAGAGAGGGAGGAGAGGAGAGAGAGAGAGGAGAGAGAGTGAGAGACGGAGAGAGAGAGAGAGGAGGTCTTTAGCTGATATCCAAGCGTGACTAAACCCGATCATTTTGGAAGAGTAGAATGTAATCTACAAATGGACAATGATGCTTATGATGATGAGAAATTGTTACGACTCAAATTATGAATATGCTGACGGACAACATTAATTCGAAAATTAACATTACCAGGACATATCATTATATGATACACTGTTCGTTCACTTTCCTTATCTTTAATCATATGAAGAGAGGAGAGAGAGAGAGAGGAGGAGAGAGAGAGAGAGAGAGAGAGAGAGAGGAGAGGAGAGAGAGGAGAGAGAGAGAGAGAGAGAGTGAGTTTGCAATCGCCTGGTCAGAGCTGGCGAGTGTCTGATGAACCAAAGCTTAATATTGATATTGCAAACGAAATTATGGCAAAAAGATCTGGGTGGCATCACGATGAGAGAGAGAGAGAGAGAGAGAGAGAGAGAGAGTGAGAGAGAGAGAGAGAGAGGAGAGAGAGAGAGAGAGAGAGAGAGAGAGGTCTTTAGCTGATATTCAGCGTGACTAAACCCGATCATTTTGGAAGAGTAGAATGTAATCTACAAATGGACAATGATGCTATGATGATGAGAAATTGTTACGACTCAAATTATGAATATGCTGACGGACAACATTAATTCGAAAATTAACATTACCAGGACATATCATTATATGATACAATGTTCGTTTTACTTTCCTTATCTTTGATTATATGAAGCTCCAGAGAGAGAGAATTCAGTACAATTAGTGAAGCAAAAAATAAAAAAAAAAAAAAAAATAAAACTGAGTGCAGACCTCCGCCAAGGCAGCTCATGTTCCCTTTATCATAACGTCTCGACCATCACTATACCCTTACTTACGATGACAGATTGAATGTTGAATGTGAAAAGTTATTAAGGGAAACACTTTTCCAGGAAAACACATTTCTTCCGGATACAGATCCACAACTTTTAACAATATGACAAATCTGTTGACATATTTCCGATTTGTCATTGTTTTAGCCAAAATTTGGTGTTAGGTTCAAGTCTAACTTTATTTGTTCCATGAGACCCCTAAAATTTTCCATTCCGGACTATTACTATTAATTAATTAATTATATCAATTATAAATTATTATTATTATTATTATTATTATCATTATTATTATTATCATTATTATTATTACTTGCTAAGCAACAACCCTAGTTGGAAAAGCAGGATGCTATAAGCCCAGAGGCCCCCAGCAGGGAAAATAGCCTAGTGAGGAAAGAAAAACAAACAAGGAAGGATATAATATTTTAAGAACAGTAACATTAAAATAAATTATTTCATATATTAACTATAAAAAACTTTAACAAAACAAGAAGAAGAGAAATAAGATAGAATAGTGTGCCCGGTTGACCCTCAGGAAAGACAACTCTAACCTTAGAGACAATGGAAGACCATGGTACAGAGGCTATGACAATACCCAAGAGTAGAGAATAATGGTTTGATTTTAAAGTGTCCTTAATACCAGGATTCCTGACCATAATGTGGTGATTGCTAAACTTTATGATGGCTTTATGGTAATAACTTTTACCAAGTATTCTGTATTTTATTTATTGAGTAATTACTCAAAATGTCTTTATTGGTCTAATCTCGCAATAATGAAGGATCTTTATAAAATCCTGCATCCGGATCACCGTCAAAATCTAATCACTTTTAAGTTAGTCCATTTCTGACATATCCTCGAAATTTTCATCAAAATTCATCCGTAACATTTTGAAATTTTTTGAGCTAGAATGGTGACAAACAGACAAAGGTGAAAAGATAACCTCCTTGGCGGAGGAGGATAACGAAAATAAAAAATTATTATCATTACTATTATTAGTAATAGTACATGTTATAGTAGATCCAAGAAAATAGACTGAGGTGGGACGGTCATGTCATGAGAAGAGATGAACAGTATATTGGGAGGAGAGTGATGGAAATGGAGGGTACAGGGAACGAGAAGGAAAGGGAGACCAAAGCGAAGGTGGGTGGACTGTATCAAGGATGACCTTCGATCAACCGGATTAACCGGTGATGAGGTGTGGGACAGAGGTAGATGGAGAAAGCTGACAGAAATATTGACCCGACATAGAAGTGGGAAAAGATGTAGACAAAGAAGAAGAAGAAGATAGTAGTATTCGTAGTAGTATGAAGAAACACGGCAAGGTTACACGTAATACTGTTGTGTTAGTATGATTGATATAAATCTTATATTAGTATGATTGAAATAGATCTTAGATGTTTCGTTGAGTTATTACTTCGAGTAATTAAAATTCCTTCGCTATTTTTACCTACACAATGAGTGACAGCTCATTACAGTTATCTTAACCGTTAATTGCAATGACTAATTAAAAATTTGAAAGTCAAAGTTAAAGAGATATAACATTCCCAGGAATGTATGAAAAAACAAATTAATAAAACGATTAAAAGTTTTAGTATAAAAAATTGCCAAACAGGAAGTCACATTACATATATAAGAATGAAGAAATAATATTATAAGAAAAACTATAGAAAAATTCTCGAGAATTATATAATAATGCAGAAATACAGAAAAATCTTACAATGATTAAAAGTGTTCTTGTATAAAAAAAAAAAAATCCAAATATGAAGACATTACAACTATAAGAATGAAGAAATAATAATTTAAGAAAAACTGTAGAAAAAATCTGGATATTCATATAATAATAAATGCAGAAATACAGAAAATCTTACTATAATATTATAATAAAAACAATCGAAAAATATTCTCGAAATTGATATAATGATGAATACGCATATAAAAAATCTTACAATAATTAAAAGTGTTTTAGAATAAAAAAAATCCCAGATAGGAAGTCACATTTCAAGTATTAGAGTTAAGAAATAATAATATTATTATTATTATTATTATTATTATTATTATTATTATTATTATTATTATTACTAGCCAAGCTACAACCCTAGTTGGAAAAGCAAGATGCTATAAGCCCAAGGGCTCCAACAGGGAAAAAATAGCCCAGTGATGAAAGGAAATAATGAAATAAATAAATGAGAATAAATTAACAATAAATCATTCTAAAAACAGTAACAACGTCAAGACAGATATGTCCTATATAAACTATTAACAACGTCAAAAACAGATATTTCATATAAAAACTATAAAAAGACTCATGTCAGCCTGGTCAACATAAAAACAATAAAAAATTATCGAAATTGATATAATAATGAATGCAGAAATAAATAAATTCTTACCAGTGTTTTAGTATAAAACAATAAAAAATTTTAAGTTGCATTACGACTATTAGAATGAAGAAATAGTGTATTAAGAAAAATAATCAAAATTTATATAATAATGAATGCAGAAATAGAAATTCGAAAGTATGAAAAATATTGATAAAATAATCAAAAGTGTTTTAATATGACAAATACCAAATATGAAGTTACATTACAACTATAAGAATGAAAAAATAATAGTATGAGAACAACACAAAAAAAAAATATTCTCGAAATTGATATAATAATGAATGAAGAAATATAGAAAATCTTACAATGATTAAAAGTGTTTTAGTATAAAAAATCACAAA
>NC_090745.1:108926092-108938592 GCF_036898095.1 Palaemon carinicauda | reverse complement strand
ATAATTATTTTCATTGAACTGCAGCGAAAACAGACAAATCCTCATAATATTTTTGTCATGAATTTTCAAGTTTAAATGCGTGTGATTTTTTTTTCTTTTTTTTTTTATAGAAAATAGGCTTGAATTCTCAGAAAAAAAGTACTTTCGATTCTTTGTGAAAGTGAACTTGAACTACAAGAAAAAGTAGGATTGAATACAAATGGCACTAAGGTACAAATTCCTGGAAATAGATCTTTAATTCACATAAAAAACCAAGTTCAAAGAAATGGTATCAAACTTACTTGTCAAATTAGGTTCAATTACATACAAAGAATTAAACTTAATACCTGAGAACATTTGGGGACATCGTACTGGGATTCCAAGAAATTGTGAACAACATCAAGTGAAATTGGACTAAACATGTGTAAAACATTGAACTTTAATTCCTCCAAAAAGAGACTTTAGGATTCTCAAGAAAAGTATCTTGAATTAACTAGAACCTGGGTCTGAAACATGAAGGGAGAGTGCACTTGAATTCCTTCAGAATGTGGCATAAAATTACATTAAAAGAGCTCACAATTATGTGGAAAAGTATGTTAAAATTTCCCAAAAATGTAAACTGCATTTTTGGGCTCAAGCCATGGCGTCCTGATGGAAGGTTCCTGTTTGGTAGCTTCCTTGGGTATAAGACTACTAAGATATTCCCAGAGAATTTAACCACAGGTTATCACAGAATTCTAACTTCTGGAGCGAGTATCTCAAAGGTTTCCCTTTAAGACATCGTAATACAACAGGGGACACGCATGTCTGGTCGTGCCACATAGCTATCTCCACCCCGAACAGAGTTAACGCTTCGGTGTGTAAGGGCTGAGAATAGCTGGGAGCCGTTCCACAGCTAATCTCACTCGTGGCTACTACTGATACTCGAGACGTAAACAAACGGACGCCATTGCTCTAATGACGTCACGCGCGTCTTCATCCTTTGTTTAGTAGCTGCCCTACTGAGACGGATTTTCCCTTGTGTGAACTTTATCGTTTTGCATCTTCGCTATGTCGTTACCTTCAGCCTCGCCTTCTTCTGGAAAGTTGAGTACAAGGTTCCAGTATTGTTTAATTAAGCTCTGGCCGTAAAGTAAATATTATTTTGCGAAATAATTGATGTTTTGTGGCAGAGCTGTGCCTCTACCGGACCCGCCATTTTATGGCGTCGTTGTTGTTTTGCATGTCTTATTTAGTTAGCCACAACAACGCTTCCGGCCTAATATACTAATCGAATACATTAGTTTATTTAGTCTTCATAGCTAGGAACTTTTATATCGTGTTTAGACGCTTTTTATCGGTCATCGATTGACCTCATACCAGTCGGCTACTATAGCCCCCAGGCCAGGAGCCTATATACAAGTGTTCATGCATGATTTATCAGTGATCCTAGACTAAGTTATGAAGATAGTGGCATTATTATTTTACAATACTTTTGACTAGTGATGCAAATGTTTTCGCCTTCAGGGACCATATAGGGGATAGGCTAGTCAGTGATTCTTACTAGCCTAACCTAACCTTAGGACCCCTATATGCTTCCTTCATCCCCTGCCTTGGCATTCCCTCTAATTAGCCTTGATCCCTTTTCTGAGTAAAGGGATTTATTGTCTAATAGAGTATTATATCGCCTCTCAGTCCTCCCTAAAGGAATGAACCCCCTTTAGGATTGCGTCTGAGAGTGAGGTTAGGCTAGCCTACCTCTATGGCTAGGATAGTCTACGACTTTCCTGCGATAGCGATACGTCTTCCTCCTTGCCTAGTTCAGGACTTTTAGCCTTGATCTAGGTCGGGTTAGGAAGGTTTCTCTGTTCCATGCTGAAACTGTACTCTTGCACCGTTTTAGCCGATCAGCCTAATCTTAGGTTAGGGAGTGTCCTCCCTTCCCTTTGTGGCCGCTCTGGTACAGAAACCCTTCCTGGGAAGACCCCTCTCTTCTCCCTCCCCACCTATCTCTTGTATAGCCTAGCCTATGCTTAGGTTAGTTTATACTCATCTGTCCCCTGTCCTACAACTCCTCCTTAGGGTGGAAGAGTAGGGCTACCCGAGCTTCCTTGTGCAGTCCGCTCTGGTACATATACCTTCATAGTGTCCTATAAGGTTAGTTCCTAGTGTAGCTCTGCATAAGGGAGTCTCCCCCCCCCCCCTCTTGGGTGTTCCCTAGTCCTCCCTTGGGCTACCTGCTCCCGGTCCCTAGTGACCCCTGCATATGGATGATAGAGCCTGTCTCTATCATGGGTACACCCCCTCAGGGAGGGGGAGGGATGTCTGGAACCCTGAAGGTACTTCCTGCATCCTTCCCCCCCTCCCCCTGTTTCTCTATCTATCCGGGTGCCGGTCTCTTGCCGCCTCTTCTGCCGGCAATACCTGCCTCTTGGTGACTTCCCTACCCTTGCCGCCAGCCCCCCGTGTTCCGAGGGACTGCCGGCTGCCGCCGGCTACTACCGGCGGCTCTCCTACTCCTATCTAATCGTCCGCTTGCCGGTCGATCTCCGGAGTGCCGGCATATACTGCCGGCAACCCGATACTACCTGTACCATCCTTACCCCAGTCACCAATCCGGCATCCTCCGGCTGCCGGAGCCGCCGCTCCCTGCCGGCGTGCCGCCGTTGTGCCGGCGGCCGCCATCCTGGTATCTAACTGACTTTACAAATTGTCTGTTCTAGTGCCAGAATCTATGCTGGAGCGAGCTCCGGCGTGCCGGCGGCTTGCCGGATACCCCGGAGGCGTCAAGAATACTTGCACCCCCTCTCTGTAGCTATCATAAGACTAAGATAGCCCTACCTGGCAAATAGATAAGCTGCTTTGCTTCTAAGATCAGTACCTAGTACTGCTCTATTAGTGATCATGCTGTCTCTTTGCATTCTTCTATTTCCAGCATGCTATGTGCATCTTAGCACGGCTGGTTGCCAGAAGCAGTTACCCTTAATGAAACCTTCTGGCTCTTATCTGGGAACCGAATGAATTCGATCCCAACCTTGTCCTTGGCTTTCCATGGAGTTCCAATATAATGGGAATCCTAGGAAACTATATCCAATGATCTCGGTCATTTGGATTATCCCAGGACCAAGCCTATGGTAACCAGCCGGGCGAGATGCATGGAGCGTGTTCTCCTTTACTGTTTCACTCTCTATGCATCACACCTTCTGTAAGTTAAAATTAATGATTAATATTAACTTAATTTAAGAGCCATTCCTATGACTCCCCCATACTCATTTTCTCTTTCTTCCACAGGAGGAGCAGATGAAGTGCGATTTCGCATACTGTGCTGTGAAACGCTCCCAGTTTTACGGACATACGGCGTGCAGGACTCACGCCCCTTGCTCAGACAAGAAAGGGGATTGGAAGTTCTGGAATCCACTGGAATGTACGGTCTGCCAGGCCTACCTAGTTGAGGCCTTCCATAACCCTCCCTCAGCGGAGGTTAGAGACATTGCTCGTGAGAAACTGCGCAAGTGGGTGCGTGGTTTTCAGAGAAATGCCACTGGACCGTACCTGGCCACCGAAGAACTGAGGTCCCTGTTGTTCCCTAAGGCCTCCCCTGACTCAGTGGTTCCAAAGGAAGCAATCCCCACTGTCCAAATTACGGTGGAACCTGATGTGGTCATGGCTCAGTCCATGCACGAGTGTCGCCTAGATTCCGAGGAGGATGAGCAGATCTCTGACGTCTCGGAAGACACGGAGAAGACGCTTATGGCTCAAGGAGCCGAAGAGGACGAAGACAAGGTGGAATACACCGAGTCGGAGATTGGAGCTACTCCCTCGTCCATCCCTCCGCCTACTCCTACACCGACGGATGTGTCCATCCCGTCTACCTCCTCGACCCCGGATCCTTCCTCTTCTACACAAGAACTGATCCGACTGATTAGAGCTGTCATGGACGACAGACTGAAGGAGAACCAGGAGTCCATCAGGTCTATGATTGGATCCAGAGAACCGAAGAAGATCTCGGTCAAGGATCTCCCAGCTTGCTCTCATGCCAACCCGTGGAGGTATGCAGAGCATATGGTTATTGCGACCGGCAGGATCTTTGTTAGTGACAAAATCGGCACGGTCCCGTTGGAAGATGTGGAATTCTTCCCAAGCTTCGAGGCCTACCCGGACTGTTACGTCCGGCTTCGTTCCGAACCTGCCTCGAAGGAGGAGACCGAACCTAAGGAAGAGATAGTGTTCGATCTCGCAAAGGCCCAGGCTATGCTAGCCTCCGCATTTAAGAGCAGGGGCTTTACCTGCTCTAAGCTTCCTGCCTTGAGCAAGAAGCATCCTACTTATGTCGCACCCGACACTGCGATTCTTCCATTTTTGGAAAAGGCCTTGGCTGCATGCCTTAAAGCGGCGGAAGAAGGGAAACCCTGCCCTGCACTGGAGGAGTGCAGACCCTTCTCCATCGTGACGCCCCCTGACACTAGACAATGGAAAGATGTCCAACATACTTTCGTTGTGGGTAGGCTCGATCCTGACGTTGCCGGACGTCAGTTTAATGAAGACCTCCCTAAGCTCAATGATCACCTCCTTCGCCGGGAACAAGACACGAAGGAGAGGCTTGCAGCGTCTCTTTCTCATCAAGTCCAACTTGAAGTTATGGCCTGTGACACAGCAGTACCCGATCACTACATGGTACTGGCCAAATCCCACTTACTCACGGTAATGAAGGACTTGTACCATTTCATAAAGGCTCGTAGAGCCTGTCGTGAATTCGTGTTTGTCGGTGCCACCGTGAAACACGAACCCCGGAGGCTGATTTCCTCCAACATCTGGGGAAAGCACCTGTTTCCTTCTGACCTTGTCAAGGAAATAACGGACAGAGCCGCCACGGAGAATAGGAACCTTCTCCACAAGTGGGGCATGTCCAGGAAAAGGAAAACCTCTCAGGACGATGGACCTCAGCCTAAGAGGAAACCTCAGAAGCCGAAACCCCAGCAACGTCAACAAAGACGTCAGTTTCCGGGACCCGCTACCTCCCAAGTGGTTGCCCAACCACAACAGACCTTTCAATTGGTCCCCCAACCGGTGTTGTCACAGTCACCGGTCTTCACCCCTGCCTTTGAGCAGCCATCCACTACCTTTCATGCCAGAGGTAGAGGCTCGTCCAGGGGTGCAAGCAGAGACGCCTCTCGTCGTCCCTCCAGAGGTAGAGGAGGAAAGGGAGCTAGCGGCCGAGGCAACAAGTCCTCGGGACACCAGAAGCAATGAAGTGCTTCCGGTGGGAGGAAGACTCCGCCAATTCCAGGATCGTTGGACCTTCGATCCTTGGGCACACAGCATCATCAAGAACGGTCTAGGCTGGAGTTGGGTACAACCACCCCCAATCTTCCAGCGGTTCTTCCAACAATCGACCCCCATTCTGGAAGAATATGTTCTAGACCTCTTGAACAAGAAGGTGATAAGGAAGGTAAAGTCCACCAGGTTCCAAGGGAGACTGTTTTGCGTTCCCAAGAAGGACTCAGACAAGCTCAGAGTCATTCTGGACTTATCCCCCCTCAACAAGTTCATAGAGAACAACAAATTCAAGATGCTGACGCTTCAACAAATAAGGACCCTTCTGCCTCAAGGTTCCTACACGGTCTCTATAGACCTGGCGGATGCCTATTGGCACATTCCAATGAACCATCACGCTTCCTCCTACCTAGGATTTCGACTCCAAAGGAAAAGCTACGCCTTCCGGGCCATGCCATTCGGCCTCAATGTGGCCCCTCGGATCTTCACAAAGCTGGCGGATGCCATAGTACAGCAGCTCCGCCTAAGAAACGTCCAGGTGATGGCCTACCTCGACGACTGGCTAGTCTGGGCTCCATCGCCCGAAGAGTGTACAAAGTCTTGCGACGAAGTTACCCAGTACCTAGAACACCTGGGATTCAAGATCAACGAGAAGAAATCTCGCCTCTCTCCGGCTCAGAAGTTTCAGTGGCTGGGAATCCACTGGAATCTTCAGTCACACCGCCTTTCCATCCCCCAGAAGAAAAGGAAGGAAATAGCAGGGTCTGTCAAGCGACTACTGAAATCCAAACGCATTTCAAGACGACAGCAGGAACGAGTTCTAGGCTCTCTACAATTCGCCTCAGTGACAAACCCAGTGCTTCTACACAGCTAAAGGATGCCGCGGGAGTCTGGAGACGATCGGCATCCATCGCTCGAAGAGACCTCAAGAGACGGCTTCCAAACAGACTTCGACGCCTCCTAAAGCCGTGGTCGGAAGCAATGGCCCTGAAAAGGTCCATTCCTCTCCAACACCCTCCTCCTTCACTCAACATCCACACGGATGCCTCACTGGAGGGCTGGGGAGGTCACTCCCACCTGAAACAAGCTCAAGGGACCTGGTCTCCACTATTCAAGACGTTCCACATAAACATCTTGGAGGCCATGGCGGTCCTTCTTACTCTGAAGAAGCTATCCCCGCCGCCCTCGATCCACATCCGTCTAACCCTAGACAACTCGGTGGTAGTTCGTTGTCTCAATCGCCAAGGCTCAAGATCGCCCCAGATAAATCAGGTGCTTCTCCCAATCTTCCGTCTGGCGGAGAAGAAGAAGTGGCACCTGTCTGCAGTTCACCTACAAGGATTCCGCAACGTGACAGCGGATGCTCTATCTCGGACAAACCCGATAGAGTCGGAATGGTCTCTAGACGCAAGATCATTCTCCTTCATCTCTCATCAAGTCCCAGAACTTCAGATAGATCTCTTTGCAACGAGCGACAACAATCAACTTCCTCTGTACGTAGCCCCGTACGAGGACCCCAAAGCAGAAGCGGTGGACGCCATGTCACTGGACTGGAACAGATGGTCGAAGATATACCTGTTCCCCCCCACCAACCTTCTGTTGAAAGTCCTCTCCAAACTGAGAACCTTCAAAGGGACAGCGGCCCTAGTGGCTCCCAAGTGGCCCCGGAGCAACTGGTACCCCCTGGTCCTGGAGCTGCAGCCCAAGCTGATCCCTCTCCCGGGCCCAGTTCTCTCTCAACAAGTACAGAAGTCGACTGTCTTCGCTTCATCATCGAAAATCAAGGACCTTCATCTCATGATTTTCTCTCCCTTGCCGCAAAGAAGAGGTTTGGGATCTCGAAGAAAAGTCTAGACTTCCTAGAGGAATACAAGACCGAATCCACGAGACGGCAATATGAATCATCCTGGAGGAAATGGGTCTCCTTTGTTAAAGCAAAAAATCCTAAAGAAATCACCATTGATTTCTGTATGTCCTTCTTCATTCACCTTCATGGACAAGGATTAGCAGCCAATACGATTTCAACCTGCAAATCGGCTTTGACTAGACCAATTCTATATGCTTTCCAAATTGATCTGTCCAGCGACATCTTTAACAAACTGCCGAAAGCATGTGCTCGCCTACGCCCAGCACCCCCTCCGAAACCGATCTCCTGGTCACTAGACAAGGTGCTCCATTTCGCCTCCAACTTGGACAATGATTCATGCCCCCTCAAGGATCTGACTCAGAAAGTTATATTTTTATTTGCTCTCGCCTCGGGAGCTCGAGTCAGCGAAATAGTGGCATTATCAAGAGAAGAGGGACACATCCTGTTTGCTGATTCAGGAGAAGTGACCCTCTCCCCTGATCCGACGTTTCTCGCCAAAAATGAATTACCCACCAAAAGATGGGGCCCTTGGAGAATATGCCCCCTGAAGGAGGATGTCTCTCTATGTCCAGTAGAGAGCCTCAAGGTCTATCTTCGCAGAACTTCAAACTTTGGTGGAGGCCAACTCTTCAAAGGAGAAACATCGGGCAGCGACCTGTCACTGAAACAATTAAGAGCGAAAATCACCTACTTCATTCGCAGAGCGGATCCGAACAGTACACCCGCTGGTCATGATCCTAGAAAAGTGGCATCTTCTCTGAACTTCTTTCAGAGCATGGACTTTGAGAGCCTTAAAAACTTTACGGGCTGGAAGTCCTCGCGAGTTTTCTTTAAACATTATGCGAAACAAGTGCACGAAATCAAACATTTTTTGGTAGCCGCAGGTAGTGTTATGAAACCTGCACCTAACTCTGCGTAGAACAGTGAGTTACTTGGGACTCTAACTCTTCGGGTGCCTATGTTGACCCTCGAGTGATTCATAGTGATGTCTAAAAACACTTAGTGCTTTTATAACTGTTCTTATCCCAGGTGAAATGTCATAGTGTTACACAAGTGCCGCATGCCTTGAGCATGATGTGTTATTTAAAGACTTGCGTTCCTCGAGAACGAGTACCTACTAATCCTGAAATTCCCTTTCAGATTCAAGAGCAAGCCTTTATTTCTATGTACATTATTGTTACTGTAAATGAACTTTACTTTTGCTGTAAATTATTTAATTTCTGCATTGTGAAATAAAATTTCTATTTTATTACTTATGCGTCTCTTTCAGCTCCTACTTACTATGAAATACATACTGTCATAGTTTTATTTACTCCTCCTTTCTTATGGTCATGAAGAATTTAAGATGTCTATTCCTAAATTATATTCACCTTGCCTCAGTAAGGTTCCTACACGAATACTTACTTCTGATAATCAGGAGATGAACTCTACACACAGTGCCCAACCACCACTGGCCTACTTCAGAATGTTCCTATACAAATATCAAACATTCTGCTTCATCTCTAAGCTCTTAAAAGTTCTTCTGTCAAGATGAATAGCCCTTCAATACCACTTTGACGTCGGCATAGCCCATGGGAACTTCCTACCAATGGGGGGCAGGATATTTCGTTCCTATGGTTCTTACCTAAGATTACTTTGCTGTTTTGTCAATGCCTAGGCACTTAACTCTGGGGGAAAATCTACCACGATACATTGATTCTCTGGTACTCTTCCATCAGGACGCCATGGCTTGAGCCCAAAAAACGGATTTTGAGCGAAGCGAAAAATCTATTTTTGGGTGAGATAGCCATGGCGTCCTGATGGACCCTCCCTACTACTTCGTTCAGTTTGCTCCCACCCTACACAATTGTATCATGGTGATGGGCAGCAACTGGCGCCAGGATAAAGACGCGCGTGACGTCATTAGAGCAATGGCGTCCGTTTGTTTACGTCTCGAGTATCAGTAGTAGCCACGAGTGAGATTAGCTGTGGAACGGCTCCCAGCTATTCTCAGCCCTTACACACCGAAGCGTTAACTCTGTTCGGGGTGGAGATAGCTATGTGGCACGACCAGACATGCGTGTCCCCTGTTGTATTACGATGTCTTAAAGGGAAACCTTTGAGATACTCGCTCCAGAAGTTAGAATTCTGTGATAACCTGTGGTTAAATTCTCTGGGAATATCTTAGTAGTCTTATACCCAAGGAAGCTACCAAACAGGAACCTTCCATCAGGACGCCATGGCTATCTCACCCAAAAATAGATTTTTCGCTTCGCTCAAAATCCGTTTTCTGGGAAAAAAATGGGAATGGAAAAGTTTTCTTAATTCCCAAAGAAAGTTAACGAGAATCTAAAAGGAAAACGGGCTAAAACTAATCGAAAAAGTTGCCTAAAATCCCAAGGGGAAAAGTTACCAAAACTTACCAACGAAACAGGGTATACATCCTTGGAAAAGTACCCTAAAATCTCCTGTGAAAGTTTACAAGAAGGGGAAGTGCATTTGAATTCCTAAATAATGTAGGATAAAATTACATTAAAAAACCCACAATTATAAGGAAAATTATATTAAAATTTCCCCAAAACTTGGACTGCATTACTTGGAATAGTTTGGAATGGAAAAGTTGTTCTAGGTACCAAAGAAAGTTAACGAGAATCTAAAAGGAAAACGGGCTAAAACTAATCGAAAAAGTTGCCTAAAATCCCCAGAGAAAAGTTACCGAAACTTACCATGGAAACAGGGTATACTTCCTTGGAAAAGTGCCCTAAAATCTTCTGTGAAAGTTTGCTTGAAGGGGAACTGCATTTGAATTCCTAAATAATGTAGCAATAAGTTACATTAAAAAACCCACAGTTATGAGGAAAATTATATTAAAATTCCCCCAAAATGTGGACTGCATTTCTTGGAATAGTTTGGAATGGAAAAGTTGTTTTAGGTACCAAAGAAAGTTAACGAGAATCTAAAAGGAAAACGGGCTAAAACTAATCGAAAAAGTTGCCTAAAATCCCAAGGGAAAAGTTACCGAAACTTACCATGGAAACAGGGTATACTTCCTTGGAAAAGTGCCCTAAAATCGTCTGTGAAAGTTTGCTTGAAGGGGAAGTGCATTTGAATTCGTACATAATGTAGCGTAAAATCACATTGAAAAGCCCAGAGTTATGAGAAAATGTTAAAATTCATCCAAAATGTGGACTGTATTTCTTGGAAAAGTTGGGAATGGAAAAGTTGTTCTAGTTCCCAAAAAAGTTAACGAGAATTCACAAGGAAAACGGGCTAAAACTAATCGAAAAAGTTGCCTAAAATCCCCGGGGGAAAAGTTGGCGAAAATTACCATGGAAACAGAGTATACTTCCCTGGAAAAGAGAATTAGAATTTCAGATAAGTTTTCTTAGAATTCCCATGGAAAAAGAGAACCAGAATTACAGATAAATGTTTAATTGAATCCCTATGGAAAAGAGAACTAGAATTCCAGAAAAAAATTTTAGGAGAATTCCCAGGGAAAAGAGAATTAGCATTCCAGATAAATTTTCTTAGAATTCCCATGGAAAAAGAACCAGAATTACAGATAAATGTTTAATAGAATTCCTATGAAAAAGAGAACTAGAATTCCAGAAAAAAATTTACTAGAATTCCCATGGAAAAGAGATCTAGAATTCCAGACAAAAGTTTACTAGAATTCCCATTGAAAAGAGAACTAGAATTCCAGATAAAAATTTTACTAGAACTCCCATTGATAAGAGAACTAGAATTCCAGACAGAATTTTGCTGGAATTCCCTAACAAAACAAGCTATAATTCCCAAGAAACGCGGCGTAGAATTCCCAGGGAAAGAAGGGCAAAAGAAACAAGAGGAAGCAATAGTGACTGGATACAGCAAATCGATTCCCAGGCAACGACGTCATGACCTTGTGAGGACGCCAAAACAACGAAATTAAAATCAAGGAGGCATTAGCGCCATTAGGACAAAACAGTCTATATAAGAGAGGTAAGTCTTGCCTGCCTGTTTGATCAGCAATTTCTTCGTTTGTTTGTTTGCAATTTAAGATATATGTATGTATATTCATATTGTGTGTGTGTGTATATATATATATATATATATATATATATATATATATATATATATATATATATATATATATATATATATATATATATATATATATATACATAGATATAAATGTGTGTGTGCATGTGTGTGTGTATGTGTGATTTCTTACAGTGCCATAATTCAATTAGGTTTCCTAACTTCAGGAAAAAGTTTATATAAATATATATATATATATATATATATATATATATATATATATATATATATATATATATATATATATATATATATATATATATATATATATATATATATATTATATATATACATATATATATATATATATATATATATATATATATATATATATATATATACAATATATATATATAAGTATAATATTAGATTTCATAAAGTGCCATAATTTAATTGTTTCCTAACTTCACGAAAAATGCGTTTTCTCCTGAAGTTGAATATATTTTTTATACCTTTAAAGGACATTCTTATGTCTAATTGTCATTTTATTAAATCGAATTTTTATAATTCTACTGAATTACACGAACCTTTTAATCAACAAATCTTGTAGAGCATGTGCCAATATTTGTACTCTTAATTGAATAGAAAAATCATTTATATAATTGGATTAAAGTAATTGTTAATTCGACTTGTCAAATAATAACCGATAAATATCACTTCTATTTTGATAATAGAACTTATGAAATAAAAGCAGAAAAAAATGTTACGAAAAGGTTTATAAAAATAACCTGATTTTTTTATCATTTGATGAACGAAAAAATAAGAAAAAACAACCAAAGAGTAAAATTTGGAAAAAAATCACGGAGGTCTGGAATCGCGTGTTTAACGCTACGTCAGTTAAATTACCCAAACACGCAACAGAAGGATTTCCCACAATACCATTACAGAAGGAACCGAACCATCATGTTGACACACACTTCTGCTTAAGTGCAGATTGGTGTATGTTAATCTTATTTTACTTTGATTCATCATACTTTTTTAACTTCTCTCTTTAATTGTTCATTATATTTCTCGTGTATCTTTTCTAACCTAACTAATTTTTCTCTTTCTTTATTCATCATATTACCTACCTAATTTTTCTCTTTACTTGTTCATCATCATCTTCGTGCATCTTTTTTTCCCTACCTGTTATTCTCTAAGAAGTCGGAAGATATGTCTTTTTTGCTTAATTATATTATTATTTAGCATAGTAAACAAATCTGCTATGAATTACCTGCGCCAACGAAGTTGGAAAGAGGTTATGGTTTCGCCCCTGTTTGTATGTTTGTTTGTGTGTGTGTTTGCTTGTGAACAGCTTCCTGGCCACAATTTTAATCGTATAGTAATGAAACCTACAGGGATT
>NC_090745.1:108903592-108911092 GCF_036898095.1 Palaemon carinicauda | reverse complement strand
TTCGAATTAGGGCACATACTACTTCTGTACACAGGTTATTAGGTCTTTTTTTTTTTTATTAAATCGATCACTCTCTTCGAATAAGGGCACATACTACTTCTTTACACACGTTATTATGTCTGTTAATTTTTTTTATTTTTTTACATTTTTTTTTTTATTAAATCGAACACTTTTCGAATTAGGGCACATACTACTTTTGTAAGCACGTTATTATGTCTTTTATTTATTTTTTTTTCTTATTCAATCAATCAGTCTCTTCGAATTGGGGCACATACTACTTCTGTACACACAGTATTATGTTTTTTAATTTATTTTTATTTTTATTTTTTTTATTACATCGCTCACTCTCTTCGAATTGTGGCAGATACTACTTCTTTACACACGGTATTATGTTTTTTAATTTGATTTTTTTTTTTTACAATTTTTTTTATTAAATCGCTCACTCTCTTCGAATTAGGGCTGATATTACTTCTGTACACACGGTATTATGTCTTTTAATTTTTTTTTCCTTTTTTTACATTTTTTCATTAAATCGGACACTTCGAATTAGAGCACATACTACTTCTGTACACACGGTATTATGTCTTTTTTTTTTTATTCAGTCATCAGTCTCTTCGAATTAGGGCACACACTACTACTGTACACACGGTATTATGTTTTTTAATTTAAAATTTTTTTTTACTTTTTTTTTATTAAATCGCTCACTCTCTTCGAATTAGGGCACATACTACTTCTGTACACACGGTATTATGTCTTTTAATTTTTTTTTTAATTTTTTTTTATTCAATCAATCAGTCTCTTCGAATTAGGGCCACATACTACTTCTATACGCAAGGTATCATGTCTTTACTTATTTATTTATTTATTTTATTAAATCAATCACTCTCTTCGAATTAGGGCACAAATTACTTCTGTACACAAGGTATTGTCTTATTTTTTTTTTTTTTTCATTAAATCGAACACTCTCTTCGAATTGGGGCACATATTACTTTTTTTTTTTTTATTCAATCAATCAGTCTCTTCGAATTAGGGCACATACTACTTCTGTACACACGGTATTATATTTTTTAATAATTTTTTTTTTTTTTTTACATTTTTTTTATTATATCGCTCACTCTTCGAATTGAGGCACATACTACTTCTGAACACACGGTATTATGTCTTTTAATTTTTTATCTTTTTCTTTTTATTATATTGATCACTCTTCGAATGAAGGCACCGTTATGTGAAACATTGCCGTTTTCAGTGTACCGTTATGGATTGATTCAGGTTTTAATCAGCTTGGTATTTATACATTAGCCTAATGCTTAGGCTTAGGGTTTTATATATTCTAAGCAATAAACTAAATGTGGAAAGAGTAGGTATTGTCTTTAAAAGAAACAGCAGACCCACCTTTTTCACATTAAATGTGTCATTAAAGAAAACGGAAGGAGGATGTAAATTCCAAAACATACTCAGCAGTATAGTTGAATATGATTTATCAGTTATTAAAGGTCAGTAACACCGAACATTTAACATTAGAAATAAATAAAAAGCTTTTGATTCAGGATTCAACGTAGCAAAGTCTTCTTTTGAGCTTCACGGAACAATTTTTGAAAGACGCCAAGAGGAAAAATATAGACTAGAAAGGCCGAGGCAGAGCCACCTTACGACAACAAGGTGAATTACAAGATTTTATTAATGATTTCTTCCTGTGAAATAAAAGAAAAACTATTTTTGAATGCTACATGGTTTTTAACAGGGCCATTCGTCAGTTCATTTGTTTTTTCATGGCCTACGAAGTCTAAAGACTTTTGGTCATGCCTCTAAGTACATGACTTGAAATTCGAAAGGATATAAATAAAGTAGGTATTTTGTTAGGGCAAGAATTAATACCACAGCGGTAATTTATCTAGGCAAAGAATTACTACCATAACGGTAATTTATCTAGGCAGGAATTAATACCACAGCGGTAATTTATTTAGGCAAAGAATTACTACCATAACGGTAATTTATCTAGGCAAGAATTAATACCACAACGGTAATTTATCAAGGCAGGAATTAATACCACAACGGTAATTTATCTAGGCAAGAATTAATACCACAACGGTAATTTATCTAGGCAAGAATTAATACCACAACGGTAATTTATCAAGGCAGGAATTAATACCACAACGGTAATTTATCAAGGCAGGAATTAATACCACAACGGTAATTTATCTAGGCAAGAATTAATACCACAACGGTAATTTATCAAGGCAGGAATTAATACCACAACGGTAATTTATCTAGGCAAGAATTAATACCACAACGGCAATTTATCAAGGCAGGAATTAATACCACAACGGTAATTTATCTAGGCAAGAATTAATACCACAACGGTAATTTATCTAGGCAAGAATTAATACCACAACGGTAATTTATCTAGGCAAGAATTAATACCACAACGGTAATTTATCTAGGCAAGAATTAATACCACAACGGTAATTTATCTAGGCAAGAATTAATACCACAACGGTAATTTATCTAGGCAAGAATTAATACCACAACGGTAATTTATCTAGGCAGGATAACGCAAATATAAAAAAAAAAAAAAAAAAAAAAAAAAAAAAAAAAAAAAAAAAAAAAACGAACAATATCGATTAATCTAAGATTATTACTTGTGTTATATATTTATTCTAAATATGATTCAACCAATACAATCTTCTACATTGTTTAAGTTAGCGATTTAATCTTTGAAATTCACAGCACACGATATTTGATCCCCTAAAATATATATGATATGCGAATTACACCACTTAGATGTCTGCCAAGCGATTTAGCCCCCCCCCCCCCCCTTCCCCCGAAAAAAAAAAATTTGGAAAATCTATTTACACTTCTAAAATGTTAAGGAAACGTAATTTAATTGCCTAAAATGTTAGGAAAAACGTTAGACTGAGTTACTGTATTTAAATTTATCAAAATGTTAGGAAAGACGTTAGACTAAGTTACTGTATTTAAATTCCTCAAAATGCTAGGTAAGACGTTAGACTAAGTTACTGCATTAAAGTTATCTAAATTCCCCAATATGTTAGGTAAGACGTTAGACTAAGTTATTTAAATTCCCAAAAATGTTAGATAAGACGTTATACTTATCTAAATTTCCCAAAATGTTAGGGAAGTCATTAGACTAAGTTATTTAAATTCCGCAAAATGTTAGGTAAGACGTTAAACTAGGTTATTCAAATTCCTCAAAATGTTAGGTAAGATGTTAGACTAACTTATTTGAAATCCGCGAAATGCTATAGGTAAGTCGTTAAACTAAATTATTTAAATTCCCCAAAATGTTAGGTAAGACAATGGAATAAGTTATTTTAATTCCCCAAAATGTTAGACTAAGTTATTAAAATTCCCCAAAATGTTAGCTAAGTTATTTAAATTCCCTAAAATGTTAGACTAAGTTATTCAAATTCCCTAAAATATATACGAAAGAAAAGGGTTTAACGTTAGGTAAGACATTAGACTTGTTCAGCATTAGACTTCGTTATTTAAATTCCCCAAAATGTTGGTAAGTTGTCAGACTAAGTTATTGAAATTCCCCAAAATAATAGACTAAGTTATTCAAATTCCACTAAATGTTAAGCAAGTCGTTGGACTAAGTTATTGAAATTCCCCAAAATGTTAGACTAAGTTATTTAAATTCCCTAAAATGTTAGCCAAGTTATTTAAATTCCCTAAAATGTTAGCCAAGTTATTTAAATTCCCTAAAATGTTAGCCAAGTTATTTAAATTCCCCAAAATGTTAGACTAAGTTATTTAAATTCCCTAAAATATATAAGAAGGAAAAGACTTTAACGTTAGATAAGACATTAAGACACAAGTTCAGCATTTAAACTGCTTAAAATCCTCCCCTTTCAAGTGAATACCGAACACACGTGGATGCCCTTCTCTTACGTGAACTCTTTCTCTATGACCTTCGGGACTTCCCACTATAAGATAAAGCTCATCCTTCACAGGAAGCCATTTAAATGCAGTTAACATCAACCATAGCTCCCAATACCTAGAACCAAGAAATTAGGAAAATTCTCAAATTGTCTATATGGGGCGTGATCTATATATATATATATATATATATATATATATATATATATATATATATATATATATATATATATATATATATATATATATATATATATATATATATATATATATATATATATATTATATTTATATATACATATATATATATATATATATATATATATATATATATATATATTTATATATACATATATATATATCGACATACCTATCAATCTATATATCTAAATATACATATATCTGTTTATATATATATATATATATATATATATATATATATATATATATATATATATATATATATATATATATATACATACATACATACATACATACATACACACACACACACACACATATATATATATATATATATATATATATATATATATATATATATATATATATATATATATATATACATACATATATTCATGAACTTGTAGCCAAAATATTATTTTACAAAAGAAGAAAAAAAATGTCGCCATAATTATATTGTCTCAAAGTAATCGACCAAAAAATTATATATATATTTTTTTACTCAAAAGACCGAAACTAGAAAACCATTAAACTGCAAAGCAAACTTTCAGAAAATAGCTTTCAAGCGTTGATAGAGCTGCCACTGTTCTCGTAATTATATACCTTGATCAATCAAACACCGAATCATCCTGTAATTGAAGCTTGGGTTACAAAATTAAACTCAACTCTCGAGTATAAAGTATGAAAAATCACAAATTTTAAGTAATTTGTATTTTTCCTAACATACTTACCGAGAACTACTTTCTTAGGAGTTACCTGGAATCTCCTCTCATCCGACCAGAGTTTTGTGTAGTTTACCCTACTTCCGTTTTCTATGAGGTCTGACCACAGGTGGAAGGAACGTGCCCTGAGGCTCCTGATTGCTTTACATACACTTTCGATGTTCTTTTAGCGTAGGTTTATATACAAGGGTTATTATGGCCTGATTGGTAACGTCTCTGCCTGGTGATCGCCAGACGGGTGTTCGAGTCCCGCTCAGATTCGTTAGTTCCTTTAGTGTCTGTAACCTTACCATCCTTGTGAGCTAAGGATGGGGGGTTTGGGGGAGCCCACAGGTCTAACTGCTGAGTCATCAGCAGCCATTGCCTGGCCCTCCCTGGTCCTAGCTTGGGCACTGTGCTGCCTGCTAGGTCAATATCACTGTCCCTTACCTTACCCATTCATGATTGGCCTTTAAGAGTTGAAAAGCGGCATGTAGTCTAATTCAAATACTTATGAAAAACTTTCAACTCAAATTATAAATAAACAATAATTTCAAGTAAAAGTGAACTAACTACATATGCATTCTTTTTGTTTAAAAGTTTAAAGGTCGCTCATGAATGGCAGAGGCAAGGGACAGTGACATTGCCCTATCAAGCATGACAATGCCTTAAAGGCTGACCATATTACATATGATTACCGCCCAAGCCCCCTATCCACCCAAGCTAGGACCAAGGAGGGCCAGGTAATGGATGTTGATGACTCAACAGATAGACCTATAAGCTCCCCCCAAACCCGTCCCCAATCCTTAGCTCACACGGACGGTGAGGTTGCAGCGACCAAAGGAACTAACGAGTTAGAGGGGGACTCGAACTCCATTCTAGCAATCACCAGGCCACCACATAAGTCACTCGACAGAAAATACGGGGTAACTTTTATTCCCTATTTTCTATTGGCGAATCCTTATAAAGCACATTTCTTATGGTTCCCTTAAACTTGTGTGTCAGCTAACACTTCATAGCTAGGAGGGTGACACTTGTCGGGTTTCATTTACTCCATGAAGGAAAGATGAGTTGACAACTTGCTGAACACTAACATAGGAATGGTTTGGCGATGCCTTGCCTTAAACATTCGATTACATTTAGAGATATTTAGGTCATATAGGCCGGTTCTAAGGTCTTGGGGCCACTCAACATTACCTGTTCAGCTATGGAATACTATGCAGTTACACTACGAAGTAAAAGTTGAAGCCTTAAGCATTCGATTACATTGAGAGAATTTAGGTCATATAGCTCGGTTCTTAGGGTCTTGGGGCCACTCAACATTACCTATTCAGCTGTGGAATACTATGCAGTTACACTACGAAGTAAAAGTTAAAAGATTAGACAGCAAGGAAGAACAAAGGAAGCTAGAATGTAGGTAGAATAAAGTCTTTAGCTATTGTAAACAACTCTTCTAAAAGGACACTCCAAAATCAACCCGTTATTCTCTAGTCTTGGGTAGTGCCATAGCCTCTGTACTATAAGTCTTTTACTGTCTTAGGGTACATTCTCTTGACTAAGGGTACACTCGGCCACACTATTCTATCAGTTTCCTTATTTCCTTTCCTCGGTGGGATATTTTTCCCTCTTGGAGCCCTTGAGCTTATAGCACCCTGCTATTCCATCTAGGGTTGTAGCTTCGCAAGTAATAATAATAATAATAATAATAATAATATAGAGAAAGATGAAAAAGTTACTACAGTCAGGGATCAAAGGTACGCTGCATAGGCCAGTACCAACCGTGTGTCACACGATCGTACATAAATTATTTTGTATATATTATGCTTGTATCTGCGCTCTTCCCTCGCACTAAAAAGAACCAGAATAAACATGTCTGCGTGTTTCCTCTCTAACATTGTCTGTTTCTCGAACATGAAAATTCCTGTTGCCTTGAGGTTTTGTATATAAAGGAGTGTTCTTTAATAAAGTTACTCAGTTGATTGCATCCTGCCTTTGAGTCATAACCTTTCTCTCGGCCGTCACAGGCCATTAGGCAATGCTTACAGTGCTTTAGGTTCACTGACAGCACTAGTCAAGCTTATAATGATATATCAAATCGTACTAGAGTCATTTTGCAAAGAATGCCAAGTTTGGGTGAGTGCTCCTAAGGTCAGCTCACGAATTGGGTTTAAAATTAAGTTCGAAATGTTAGGGAAAAGTTACATAATGTAGGTCTGAGTAAATACATTAATAAATTCAATGTATAATACGAAAGATAACGATTACTTTGGAATGAGTAAAGAGAAGTTGGTTAAATAAGCGAGGCGTTTTGTAAGAGGATTAAAATAAACAATGAATGGAAAGAATGGGAATTAAATCATAAAAAAAACCCAGTGTAAGAAGCTACGTTGAATATTATTACGATCGGCGGATAGCCATCCTCTGAATAATTTTAAATAATTTCTTTTTTTTTTATTCAGTAACCCTTTTTCAAAAAAAAAAAAAAAAAAAAGAAAAAAAAAAAAAAAAAAAAAACCACATTTATAAAATCAACAAGAAAACTTGTAACAAAATACACACATATACATTTATAAACCAACAACAAATAGAAAAGAATTTAAAAGAAAAAGAAAGAAATGTACATTACCAGGTAACTGCATACACGTCCAAATATCTTCGTAGGAGTTTTTCTTATTGAAAATGACACCAAACCGAGAAA
>NC_090745.1:108896092-108901092 GCF_036898095.1 Palaemon carinicauda | reverse complement strand
ATATACCGACTTTAACTAATTTACCTGAGCTACCACCTAACTAGTTGGTACAGATTAGGTTGGCCTTTATTATTATTATTATTATTATTATTATTATTATTATTATTATTATTATTATTATTATTATTATTATTATTATTATAATAGCTAAGCTACAACCCTAGTTGGAAAAGTTCGATGCTATAAGCCCAAGGGCTCCACCAGGGAAAAATAGCCCAGTGGAGTTCAAAGAAATATGAGGCCTGATGTAGACCTCTGGAAACGACCACCTAAATATTGTGGAACCTTTGTTACACCCTTTAACTAACCAAAGAGATGATCTTGTTTTCCCAACTAACTGCTTATTTGTACAAAAGTTATCTCAGAAAGAGATGCAAATGATGTCCTTACGTTTTCAAAATGAGAGATAGATCGGAAGGCATGGAATATCTTAGGCCAGTAAGGCCATTCAGTTACGGGTTGGGGCAATGAAGTAGTCTGTCTGGATTTCTTTTTAAATTCTTGTCTTGTCAATTTCCTCAGATGCCTTCTGTGATACTTTTAAATTTCCTCACCGACTCTAATTTAACATTCGTTTAAGAAAATTTTTATTATAATCTAACAAACATTAAAAAAAAAACTTTAACCAATAACTAAAACTTCTCACTTGATTGTAGGAGAATTAAGTCTGTCTGGATTTCTTTTTAAATTCTTGTCTTGCCAATTTCCTCAGATGCCTTCTGTGACAATTTTAAATTTCCTCACCGACTCTAATTTAACATTCGTTTAAGAAACATCATCAACATTATAATCTATCAAACATTAAAAAACTTTAACCAATAACTAAAACTTCTCACATTATTGTAGGAGAATAAAGATATATTTGATACTGTAGTAAATTATTCAATTCGATACTAAAAAGTTCTAAAGTAAAGTGACTACCATTATTGTAAACGCCACTTTAATCTATATAATAATCATTTTATCACTAAAAATCTATTGTTCTGTATTATATATTATCTAAATGTAAGTTGCCGTATATGCATTATTTATCTACAATAAAATTAAATACCTAAATAACTCTGTATCATATATTATCTAAATGTAAGTTGCCATTTATGTATTATTTATCTACAATAAAATGAAATACCTACATAACTCTATTATATGTTATGGAAATGTAAGTTGCCATATATGTATTATCTAACTACAATAAAATGAAATACCTACATAACACCGACCATAAAAAGCAATAAAACAAATCAACTGATAAAGATGTATACCAATTCTTCGTAAACAAAAATAGAGAAATACAGTCAAATAAGTTCCAAACAATAACTTGATTGCGTCAACACATCCACTTTCCAATAAATCAATGAATTCGAAAATCAGTTTAAAAAATAGAATAAGTAAAAAAGAGCCCTTTATTCTGGATTGACAGAATACGTCAACCAGCAAACTTAACTCAATTGATATAAAATATCATAAAAGCATTTCTATATTGCACTGGCAATGTCAAGTACCAACATCTCAACTATTGCCCCAGTTCATGAAATTTAGCAATATCCTAAAACACTATAGTCCATTTCTTTTAGTGATGTATATTTGCACCGACTCGCAGCGGTGCCCTTTTAGCTCGGAAAAGTTTCCTGATCGCTGATTGGTTAGAATTTTCTTGTCCAACCAATCAGCGATCCGGAAACTTTTCCGAGCTAAAAGGGCACCGCTGCGAGTCGGTGCAAATATGCATCGCTAAAAGAAATGGACTATAGTTATTTTGATAGAGACGATGTATAATTCATTAACTAATATTATCTTATAATGAATCTTTCATTATTGTCTTAATTCACATAAATGTAAACGGTATAAAGGCTTTCTAAGCAAAGATCAGGCTGTGAGTTCAGCCTTCTGGAAGCGTTGTAAACTGTATCGATGCGAAGCAAAGACACAAAACTAAAGCAACGAAACTTAAAAAAAAAAAAAAAAAAAAATTCACGATAAATCACAAACTATAGTCCATTTCTTTTAGCAATGCAGATTTGCACAGACTCGCTGCGGTGCCCTTTTAGCTCGTTAAAGTTTCCTGGTCGCTGATTGGTTAGAATTATCTCGTCCAACCAATCAGCGATCAGGACACTTTTCCGAGCTAAAAGGGCACCGCTGCGAGTCGGTGCAAATCTGTATCGCTAAAAGAAATTGACTATAGATTTTTTTTTCCAAATCATCACAGGATATAAAATATTTATAAACACAGAATCGCTTCACACTGATAATATCGGGAGTGCGTCAACATTATCGTTCATGCGCAGTGAAACACTTACAGGACATTCAACTCTTACGAAGACACTCGTGTAAAAAGGAGAGCAAACTACCAGTGATTTACAGCAACACGAGAATCTCCCTCAATGCAGCTGCGGAGAAAAGCTGCGGTGTGCAATAACTCTTGTGCGAATGCAGTGCCAAACTTAGAGCTTTTTGTGGTATAATAAAAACGAATGACGTCATCCAAGGTGGGGAAAAGTGCTATTGTGGTAAGACAATCCAGAACGTGGAAAAGATCAACGTGATTAAATCAAAATGCATTAGCTTAAGACTTCTATGTCAAGGCAAAAAAAACACTTTGTGGGAAGTATATAAAATAAAGCAGTGTTCAAAAAATATAGATTCTTGAAATCTCAATATTGGAATACTTGAAATACTTCTGCCATTTCTTCTCCCCGTTACCTCGGGACACACTTACTTTTTGACCGAATGAGTCCTAGTGGCATTTCTAGTTCGCTTCCCGGTGCGGGGATCGTACCGGGGATCGGACCCCGTGCGGTGAAGCGGGGGCGGCTCGGCCTTCGTGTTCAGGCGGCTGAACATCCTCGTCAGGACATCCGCACTGGCGTGGAGGATCTCATCCGTCTGCTGCTGCATGGTCAGCGTGTCCTCCTCATTGTGGTTGTGCGAATGCTTCTGCAGCACGGCCAGCCTGCTCGGACGTGAGGTTCAGGTTGTCCATGCAGGAGCAGCGGCGACCGTCCCGGTTGGAGCCGGGTGTCGGGGAGCTGCGCGAATTGTCGCCACTGTTGCTCCAGTTTCGCTTCTGCGGCCGGAATTTCCGGGGCCACTTGTCGTAATTGATGGTCGGGTGCATGTAATTGACCCTGTCATGACCAATGGTGGGCGATGAGTCTCTGCGGCCGATTTTGGCGTACCTCCGTACGCCGTACATGCCCAACATGGCGGCGGATTTTTGAAGGACCTGCCTCCGAAGGTGTAACAAGGGAGTATGGGTTACCCGTATTGGTAACACTTCATAAGTAATAAATCCATTTTGCAATATAGTTAGTTTATTCTTTTTTTATATTCTTTTATTCGTTCACTTTTCGTTTCAGTGTTTGGCATTTACATACTTAACTTCGTGTGAATGCTAATTATGAAATAGTAAAAAATTAATTGTTCAAAAAAAAAATAAAAAAATTAAAAAAAAATTAAAATTAAATTAACACGATCCAAAGTGAAGTAATTACTTAATTCTTTTATTTTTTTTTAAAATAAAGTGTTCGAATCATTGCTTGTCATAATGACTAAAACTTGTGAAAACCTACATAAATCATAGTTAATCATTTTAATCGTATTCATCGATTGGTGCATTAATAAAAAGGTGCCTGAAATCATCAATACTTTTAGTTACCTCTCGCAATAAAATTAACGATGTTCTTTAGCTCCAATAAAACAGTGAAGATATGAATAGCCTAAAACAAAAAGACAAAAACATAATAATAATTAATAATAATAATAATAATAATAATAATAATAATAAACTGTATCCTACTAAATTATAATTCCTTCTAACAGGGGTTAGAACGTGAGAAAAAAAAAAACTGCAATTGAAATTACATTAATTTTTAAGTTTCCAAATAATGATGAGACCCCTTGTGCCTCAATCTTCCACAAACCCCCTAGTAGCATATCAAAGGACACTGTTGCTTTATGAAAAGGAAACTGAAACATGTCTGCCAGCCATCCTTATTTACACAATCTTGCACTTCCTATTAGATACATCCTCTCTCTCTCTCTCTCTCTCTCTCTCTCTCTCTCTCTCTCTCTCTCTCTCTCTCTCTCTCTCTCTCTCCTCTCTCTCTCTCTCTATAAAAAAAAAACATCGATTCACCTCGGTATACTAACTATTAGCCTTTTCAAATTCTTACCTCCTAATCATTCAATTTATAACCCATAGCCTTTTATTGTATATTTTTTCCCTACATGGATAAACCACCCAAGAAGAAAATTATGGTTTTTTGCCCATTGCAACTAAAGATTCCAGCTGGTAACGCTAAGAAATAAATAATAAAAATCTTAAACATTTTCATTCATATTCATATTCACCGTAATTTTCATTGGCTCAGACTCTTCTCTGTTCCAAAACTTTGTAAATTCTACTTTCTTTCTTACCCATTGAGTCGTTCTCTTTCCTTATTCTAAAATAGTTTGCAATCCTAACTGCAGATTACACTTGGGAATAAACCCTTCCATTCTTCCACCAAATACACTTTCAGTTTCTGCAACCTTGCATACATATTTCGATTTTCAATTCTCACGTGACATATACCAACCATCGTCAGATATCAGTTGTTCAACTTTTCTTGTATAACACCATTAGTTAAAAAAATACAATAGGACATTTTATTTCATTGTATGTGTGGTATTTGAAAATGAACACAAATTAGGAGCTACATCTTTTCTGCTTATTTTTTTTTTTATTCATGATATACCACGTTCATTAATTTTCCTACCTAAATCAAATTACTTCATTACATGTGCTGTATTTTAAAAATGAGCATAAATTGGCATCTAGATATTTTATTTTTATTCATGATACACAACTTTCATTAATTTTCATACCTACATCATTTAATTGTATGCGCTATTTTAAAAATGAGCAAAAAATGACAGCAAGATATTTTCTTTATTTTTATTTATGATATATCACTTGCATTAGTTTTAATACCCAAATCAAATAAATCAATTATGCG
>NC_090745.1:108887410-108895592 GCF_036898095.1 Palaemon carinicauda | reverse complement strand
CTGCTCCGAAGGTGTAACAAGGGAGTTATGGGTTACCCGTATTGGTAACACTTCATAAGTAATAAATCCATTTTGCAATATAGTTAGTTTATTCTTTTTTATATCTTTTATTCGTTCACTTTTCGTTTCAGTGTTTGGCATTTACATACTTAACTTCGTGTGAATGCTAATTATGAAATAGTAAAAAATTAATTGTTCAAAAAAAAAAATAAAAAAATTAAAAAAAAATTAAAATTAAAATTAACACGATCCAAAGTGAAGTAATTACTTAATTCTTTTATTTTTTTTAAAATAAAGTGTTCGAATCATTGCTTGTCATAATGACTAAAACTTGTGAAACCTACATAAATCATAGTTAATCCATTTTAATCGTATTCATCGATTGGTGCATTAATAAAAAGGTGCCTGAAATCATCAATACTTTTAGTTACCTCTCGCAATAAAATTAACGATGTTCTTTAGCTCCAATAAAACAGTGAAGATATGAATAGCCTAAAAACAAAAAGACAAAACATAATAATAATAATAATAATAATAATAATAATAATAATAATAATAAACTGTATCCTACTAAATTATAATTCCTTCTAACAGGGGTTAGAACGTGAGAAAAAAAAAACTGCAATTGAAATTACATTAATTTTTAAGTTTCCAAATAATGATGAGACCCTTGTGCCTCAATCTTCCACAAACCCCCTAGTAGCATATCAAAGGACACTGTTGCTTTATGAAAAGGAAACTGAAACATGTCCTGCCAGCCCATCCTTATTTTACACAATCTTGCACTTCCTATTAGATACATCCTCTCCTCTCTCTCTCCTCTCTCTCTCCTCTCTCTCTCTCTCTCTCTCTCTCTATAAAAAAAAAACATCGATTCACCTCGGTATACTAACTATTAGCCTTTTCAAATTCTTACCTCCTAATCATTCAATTATAACCCATAGCCTTTTATTGTATATTTTTTCCCTACATGGATATAAACCACCCAAGAAGAAAATTATGGTTTTTGGCCCATTGCAACTAAAGATTCCAGCTGGTAACGCTAAGAAATAAATAATAAAAATCTTAAACATTTTCATTCATATTCATATTCACCGTAATTTTCATTGGCTCAGACTCTTCTCTGTTCCAAAACTTTGTAAATTCTACTTTCTTCTTACCCCATTGAGTCGTTCTCTTTCCTTATTCTAAAATAGTTTGCAATCTAACTGCAGATTACACTTGGGAATAAACCCTTCCCATTCTTCCACCAAATACACTTTCAGTTTCTGCAACCTTGCATACATATTTCGATTTCAATTCTCACGTGACATATACCAACCATCGTCAGATATCAGTTGTTCAACTTTTCTTGTATAACACCATTAGTTAAAAAAAATACAATAGGACATTTTATTTCATTGTATGTGTGGTATTTTGAAAATGAACACAAATTAGGAGCTACATCTTTTCTGCTTATTTTTTTTTTTTATTCATGATATACCACGTTCATTAATTTTCCTACCTAAATCAAATTACTTCATTACATGTGCTGTATTTTAAAAATGAGCATAAATTGGCATCTAGATATTTTATTTTTATTCATGATACACAACTTTCATTAATTTTCATACCTACATCATTTAATTGTATGCGCTATTTTAAAAATGAGCAAAAAATGACAGCAAGATATTTTCTTTATTTTTATTTATGATATATCACTTGCATTAGTTTTAATACCCAAATCAAATAAATCAATTATGCGCTTTATTTCTAAAAGGAGCACAAATTGGCTGCTACATATTTTTTATTCACGACCTAATCAAAGAGTATTTTACCCCTAACCTTCATTTACCTAAATCGGCGTCAATGACCTTAGATGTCTGGATGCCAGAAAACCTCAAATCAATCAATCAATCATTTACCTAAAACTACCACCTGCACATACAACCATTCATTCTACCCTATCCTAACTATTTGATTAATTTATTGATCAGTATTTGATTGGAATTCATATTTATTAATAAAAATACTATATAATCATAAATGTATATCACCAAAATTCTACAAATGTTCCCAGTAATCATTTCCCATAGACATAAAAGGATAAAAGAAAAGGGGTTAAATTATTCCTTTCATTTATATAATAGGAATGTCTCCTTCACGAGCCATAATTAAATTATTAGTCATTCAGTTCAGTTATCACCACCTGCTCTTGGGTAATTTTAAATTTCTCAATCTAATAGATTTCCTTCAACATCTTAATTCTTCTCATGATTTATTTATATTTGAAATTTCTTATTTTATAAACCATATGGTAACTATCTTAATTTCAGAGTTAACTTTCAAATAAAAATCCTGTTTTTAAGTACATCATTCCTAAAAATTCAGGACCAAAAACATTTCTTATTGAGTTCGATATGAGACATTTGTAAATCTTTTACTACAACCTTCACTCTCAAAATTATCATAATTTCTACATTCTATTTTGCCTTAATCATTATCTCCAGCCCTAAAGACAAACCTCGTCTACCTTTTCCATATTCTTATTTGCCGTCAACCCTTCTGTTTCCTTTTACACATTCTTCATCTACTCATTTTTTTTTTTTTTTTTTTTGTGGCCACTACGTGAATAAATGTAATGAACATGTAATAAATAGTCAAATTCCCTTTTCTCATCTGGTCACTCTCCTTACCAATGCAAAAATCGACTCTTATTTCAATCTATTGAATGTATTTAATCTTTTCGATAACTATAATTTTCTATCTTAAGTATACTTATGAACTTGTGATTATGTATAGCAAACGCCTTCCTCAAAATTCTCTCCTTTCTTGTTTACAGTAAATATTCCAAACAAATTAATTCTGTGTTTCTCTCGCTACTAACTTATAAAGAGCACTTGGTATGATTTTTTGGTCCCCCCCCCCCCTCTCTCTCTCTCTCTCTCTCTCTCTCTCTCTCGCTCTCTCTCTCTCATTAACAGGAGCAGTAAAAGAGAGAGAGAGAGAGAGGAGAGAGAGAGAGGGAGAGAGAGAGAGAGAGTTACTGCTCCTGTTAATGAGAGAGAGAGAGAGAAAGAGAGAGAGAGAGAGAGGAGGAGAGAGAGAGAGAGAGAGAGAGAGAGAGAGTTACTGCTCCTGTTAATGAGAGAGAGAGAGAGAGAGGAGAGAAGGAGAGATAGAGAGAGAGAGAGAGAGAGAGAGAGAGAGAGAGTTACTGCTCCCTGTTAATGAGAGAGAGAGAGAGAGAGAGAGAGAGAGAGAATTACTCTGGTCAACAATAGCCATAACGGTAAACTTTAAGAACAAAAAAAATAATTTTTCAGGATTAAATTATATATAAAAAATAGCATAGAGCTAATGAACATGATACAATTCTTCAATAACAATAGTATTGATAATAATGAAAGCTGATTGGAGTTCAACTGCTGCAATAAATTCGACAAAGTCTTATGAATAATTTATGAATTTATTTATTACCTTATCTTCAATTTTCTTGCCGTACTGTAGGTCTTATTGCTTAGAAAATAATTCATTTTAAAGACTGTAAATCATATATAGTGAATTAAAAATTTACTGATATGTTTCACCAAAGTGGTTTAGTACAAAACTTGCATTTAGTTCCACGCCAGGTCTCTCTCTCCTCTCTCTCTCTCTCTCTCTCTCTCTCTCTCTCTCAAATATAGACATCTGTTTATATCTATAAGTTTTCTATAAGTTTTAATGATTAAGTGTGTATGTGATTATATGCATTACAAGTGTACTCAAAATAACTAAAGGTTTATTTATAATTTCTAAGCATTTATTTAGAGTTTCTACTGTATATGATTTAATGATTGAAAGGTCTGTTATGGCAGTGCAAGCCTAGATTCATACCACTACGTAATACATGCTAGTGTCAAAATATAACTACTGGTTTAAATCTATGAACTGCTAATATTAACGGGATTTTTAACAAGAAAAATCTGTTTTAATGAGACTTCGGCTGCTAATTATAGGTGAAGTTTAACATGAAGACCTGCTGAAGTAGAAATGCTCAGGAAGCGTTAATGTATATAGGACTTATAAACAAAGTAATAGGTAATGAGCCATATGAAAACAATATGCATATACATATAAACAGCCTTCTCTCGAAAACAGAAAAAAAAACTTTCTATGAATATGGAAAGATAAAATTCGTTGTATGAGGTTGAAAATAGTTCATGAATTAATAACCAAAATGCGTTTTAAATACCTGAAAATTATTTTGCAAAACTGAAACAAAAACAAATGTTAGGACCTGAAATATCTTCAATAATTTCAAACCTGATATTCGCATTACTCGAAAACTTTCCGACAGAAATCAATAGTGAATTCGAGTAAATATTTTATTGTCATCTATTTCTGTGATTGAATCAATATGGATTTTGAGTTTATGTAACTAACGCTATGCCACAACGCAGTTCCTTTAAGGCTGCTGCACCATGTTTGCCTTTTGACCACTGCTACCATTTGGTATCTCTGTGACCACTATAACATACAGTTCTTCTGTGACCATTGTAACATTTGGTTCCTGCGAGTATGACCTCTGTAACATTTGGTTCCTGAGAGTATGACCACTGTAACATATGGTTCTTCTCTGACCATTGTAACATTTTGTTCCTATGTGTGTGACCACTGTAATATATAGCTCTTCTGTGACAACTGTAATGTACGGTTCTTCTGTGACCGTTGTAACATTTGGCTCCTCTGTGCGTGACCACTGTAACAAATGGTTTTTCTGTGACCACTGTAACATATGGGTCTTTTGTGGCCATTCAAAACATTTGGTTCCTCTATGTGTGACCACTGTAACATATAGTTTTTCTGTAACCACTATAACATATGGTTCTTCTGTGACCATTATAACAGCTGGTTCAAGTGAGTGTGACCACTGTAACACATGGTTCCTCTGTGGGTGACCACTGTAACATATGCTTCTTCTGTGACCATTGTAACATATTGTTCTTCTATGACCACAGTAACTTATGGTCCTTCTAAGACCACTGTAACATTGATCCTTCTGACCATCACTTGGTTTTTCTGTGTGTGACCACTGTAATATACGATTTTTCTGTGACCATTGTAACATTTGGTTCTCTGTGTGTGACCACTGTAATATATGGTACTTCTGTGACCACTGTAACATTTGGTTCCCCTGTGTGACCATTGTAACATATTGTTCTTCTATGACTACAGTAACTTATGGTCCTTCTAAGACCACTGTAAAATATGATTCTTCTGACCATCGTTGGTTTTTCTGTGTGTGACCACTGTAATATACGATTTTTCTGTGACCATTGTAACATTTGGTTCCTCTGTGTGTGACCACTGTAATATATGGTACTTCTGTGACCACTGTAACATTTGGTTCCCCTGTGTGACCATTGTAACATATTGTTCTTCTATGACCACAGTAACTTATGGTCCTTCTAAGACCACTGTAACATATGATTCTTCTGACCATCCTTTGGTTTTTCTGTGTGTGACAACTGTAATATATGATTTTTCTATGACCATTGTAACATTTGGTTCCCTGTGTGTAACCACTGTAATATATGGTTTTTCTGTTACCACGGTAACATATGGTTCTTCTTGACCATTGTAGCATTTGGGTTCTCTGTGAGTGACCATTGTAATATATGGTTCTTCTGTGACCTCTTCACCATTAGGTTCTTCTGTGATCAGTTTTCCATTTGGTTCCTCTGTGACCACAGCGCCATGTAGTCCTTTTGTGACCACTGTATCATTTTGGTCTTCAATGATCAATGTAATTCTCTTTGTTCTTTTATAATCACTATTCAATTTAGTTTCATTGTGACTACTTTACCATTTGGTTTTTTCTTGTGGCCCCTGTCTCATTTCTTCTCTGTACCAATTGATTCCACTTTGACCACTGTACACAAGATTATTCAGTGATCATTTAATCATTTTATTTTTATGGGACTTCTGTACCATTTTATTCCTTACGACCACTGTATGATGTGGTACAGAATTCATGTAGCTGAAAATTATTCCAACTCATAATTATTTCTTGAGCCACGTGACACAGGTTTCTATTCACAGTTAGGTCGACCACTAAACTTCAGGCTTGGATGTAATCACAAAACCTTTAAACGCGAGTCTAACACTCACCCTCTCTCTCCGTACTCCTTGTAGTAGTCTGTCGTAGCTGATAATGGAAATTCAATGCCCCCCCCCCTCCAAAAAAAAAAAGAATAAAAGGGCATGCCAAATGAAATTATCAAGGCATGATAAAAGCTTTGACGAGGCCCTGAATTCAATAACTTAAACATGCCACCCAATGTCAGATGACATAGGGTGATTTCGACTACCTAACAGTGTTAGGTAGTCGATGTCTATACCTCAGCGCGTGCTTTATCCTTTAGTAATTGCGAACATAAAAACATTTGGGACCAACAATTGTAGAGCCAATCAATTTCACTAGGTTTGAGTACTAGCTAGAAAAATACCCAAGCATCAAAAAATTTTGAATAGCAAAGTCCTAAGCTAAGCAGGACCTTGACAACCTGAATAAAGTTATCCTCCTGGCTAATACAGTGGTAACGTTTTCACCTAGCATTCGCATTGCAGTAGATCAATCCCCGCCCAGGACAGTGAGTTTAAGCTGTTTACTGGGGAGGATATTGCTGTGGTTGCCCACCACATTGGGGGTTGTGCTTGCCGGCTGACGTTCTGGTGAGCAACTATTCTGATGATACTAGAACTGAAACCGGACACCTTTAACCTTTAAATTGTCGTTGATGATTATTATATAAAAGGAACCACGATTGCCTAAGTGAGATGTAGAAGTATGGGTACGATTCGTTAATACGATAGTGCCATAGCCTGTATACCATGGTTTTTCACTGTCTTAGGTTAGAATTTTCTTGCTTGAGAGGACACTCGGGCACACTATTCTATCTAATTTCTCTCCCTCTTGTTTATTTCCAAAATTTCATAATTTCATCTTAATGTTCTTACTCTTCTTAGAACATTTCATTTTAATTGTTAATTACTTCTTTTGTAGTTTCCTTATTATCTTCCCTCACTGGCTATTTTCCCTATTGGAGCCCTTAGACTTATAGCATCTTGCTTTTCCAACTAGGGTTGTAGCTTAGCAAGCAATAATAATAATAATATAGTGCCCATACATTAGGTATCTGGTAATCGGTAAATTGTGGTGTTAGCAACTAGCGTGAGTGATGCTAGAAATGCTTACGATAGCTATTTGAGAAACTGCTTCTGCATCCATACGTTCTAAGTGTAAATGGGTATAAGCATAGCGTAACTAGATGAATTTATAGGGCATAACGGTTATTCCTTTCTCACTAACTAATTCTGTATTATATTAACCCAGAATACACATGGGCATACTGACATGTGGTATAGACCTGAGTAATTGGAAATTGAATCCTTTAAACTAATGTAAGAAAAAACAAAAATGTACAAGAAAAACGAGAAATAATATTTTCACTAACTTACTTATGAATATAAACATACCGAACAATTTCCAAATACCAAAAGTCTTACAAGAAGAAAATAAGAAAACTACCTTAGAAAAATAAAAAGTATTCTGTATAAGATGTGTATACCTATACACGAACATAAATTCTGGATAGGATGTGTATACCTATACACGAACATATATTCTGGATAAGATGTGTATAGCTATACCACGAACATAAATTCTGGATAAGATGTGTATATCTATACACGAACATAAATTCTGGATAAAATGTGTATAGCTATACACGAACATAGATTCGGGATAAGATGTGTATAGCTATACACGAACATAAATTCTGGATAAGATGTGTATACCTATACACGAACATAAATTCTGGATAAGATATGTATACCTATACACGAACATGATTCTGGATAAGATATGTATACTATACACGAACATAAATTCTGGATAAGATGTGTATACCCTATACACGAACATAATTCTGGATAAAATGTGTATACCTATACACGAACATAAATTCTGGATAAGATGTGTATACCTATACACGAACAAAAATTCTGTATAGGATGTGTATACCTATACACGAACATAAAATTTTGGATAAGATGTGTATACCTATACACAAACATAAATTCTAGATAAGATGTGTATACCTATACACGAACAAAAAATTCTGTATAGGATGTGTATACCTATACACGAACATAAATT
>NC_090745.1:108874910-108882410 GCF_036898095.1 Palaemon carinicauda | reverse complement strand
CAACAACAACAACAACAACAACATAATAATAATAATAATAATAATAATAATAATAATAATAATAATAATAATAATAATAATAATCAGATAGTTCAAAACATAAATTGCAATAAACTATACACTAAATATTCTTTTACTAATTCTTCATACATTTATAAATGATTCTGACTGCATCGGCTAATGTCATTTGATAAGGAAAAGGAAATCATTACTGTATTGATTAATTAATCAATTTATCTATAGCATTGCGTTCATATTTTAGAGCGTAATGTTCTGATATCTTGATTTTCCAAGTTGCACCGATGTTTCTGTCTGTGAATTATTCATTTGTTTTATATTCTTTATTAATTGTTTCTTCCTTTTCTACTTTCGTCTCAATCATTCAAGTTATTAAAAAATCGATGTTCTTCGCTGTTTATTAAACATGAGATTTTACTCATTTTGGATAACAACAAAGATAAAAATTATGATAAAAATAATGATAAAAATGATGATTTGGTATTTTCTTTCAATTTTTTATTGCAAATATTGATTTAAATGTTTCTTCATATCCTATTTTCGTCTCCTTTATTCAAGTTATCAAAAAATGGATGTTCTTCAGTGTTTAATAAGCATGAGATTTTGTTCAATTTAGATAACAACAATGATAGAAATAATTATTATAACAACAATATTGATAATGATATTGATGATAATGATCACAGTACGAGTTCAATCGACCTGCTAATGAATTTTAGCTCAAGTTAAATCGGTTGTACGAAACACTAGAAGAGCTGGAAGGCCCGGCCCTACATGGCTGAGGACCATGCAGAGCGAAGTAGGAGATGATGAATGTAGAAGTATTAAATTAAAAGCTCAAGATAGAGACGACTGGCGGAAATTAACCGAGGCCCTTTGCGTCAATGGGAGTGGAAGGAGATGATGATGAATGAAAACAAAATATGCTGCCGTGTTAACGAAGGATTTTTATGAAATTATCCTTCTTTTAACGATAATGATAACGAAAACCGAGTTCCCTGTACAACAATAACAAAAGCAATAATAATAATAATAATAATAATAATAATAATAATAATAATAATAATGTTTAAAAAATATATGATCTAATAATAATGATATATATTTCTGACAAATAATAATAATAATAATAATAATAATAATAATAATAATAATGTTACGATAAATAATGTTTGAAGATAAAAAATATGATCTAATGATAATAATGATATTTATTTTTACGCCAAATAATAATAATAATACTAATAATAATAAAAATAATAATAATAATAATAATAATAATAATAATAATAATAATAATAATAATAATGTTACGATAAATAATGTTGAAAAATAAAAGATATGATCTAATGATAAGGATATTTATTTTTGCGATATATAATAATAATAATAATAATAATAATAATAATAATAATAATAATAATAATAATAATAATAATAATGTTACGATAAATAATGTTTCAATATAAAAAATATGATCTAATGATAATGATATTCATTTTTGCGACAAATAATAATAATAATAATAATAATAATAATAATAATAATAATAATAATAAATTCCACACCTAACACCTTGTTGCTTTAATCAACAATAATGGGACACGGACAAACAGGCGATTGCCAATTCACTTCTTCATATAGTTTTAAAATATTTCTTTATCTTCTACGTTGATCTTTCCACAGTGAGGATAATGGTATGCTAATCTTCTACTACATAAACTACATGCAACAATGATGTAACTTCTACAAAATGTTTCTACGTGATGTGGAGACTATCTAACTACATAATAAAAATTATTGGTACCAGTAATAAAGTATAAAGCTACATAATTTTATAGCTGAAAAAAAATAATGAATAATCTCTTTAGAACAGGTTACCTTATATGACGTAAAAAGGATTAAAAAGTTATATAAAAAATAAATCATTAAAGATCTCCAAGAAGGGATTGTTTCTATAATTAGTACTACGAGATAATCGAATATTTTTACATGGCAAAAGGACACATCTAATTAGTACTATATTATCAAGTTACTTGTCATTGTTAAGGGATAAACTATAAAAATCTAAGGCTCTTTTCTTATACCCACATCCTTGTATGTCGAAGTCAAGAAGTCGAATCAAAATAATAAACAAAAACAATACTAGACACCCATAAAAACACAGGTAATCAGGAAATATTAAAAAACTCCTTAAAGTTTTAATTCGTTCTGAAAATATAACAATGGTTATAATAGACATAGGATCGCAGGGAAAAATAGTACCTTGGAATTCTAAAATGGTTATACGATATTAGCAAGAAACTGCTCTAATAAAAAAAAAAAAAGACAATGAAATCTGCGATACGAACTAGGGTTTCCAAAATAAAGCTATGCTGTACATAATATCGTAACAAGCGATGGAAAAAAATATTGAGACTATAATCTTAAGAACACAGGTAACTAAGACTACCATAATCATACATATGAATGCGTAGTAGTGGGGGTTTAAAAGTTTAAATGGGTGCTCATGAATGGCAGAGGCAAAGGACATTGGCATTGCCCTAGCTAGCAGGACATTGCCCTAGAGATTGACCATATATACATATGATCAGCGCCCAAGCTCCCTCTCCATCCAAGTACGACTAGGGAGGGCAAGGCTAAGGCTGCTGATGACTCAGCAGGTAGACCTATAGGCTCCTCCCAAAACCCCCTTCCTTAGCTCACAAGGATGGTGAGGTTGCAGACACAAAAAAAAAAAAAAAAAAAAAAAAAAAAAAAAAAAAAAAAAAAAACTATCTAGTTTGAGTGGGGCTCGAACCCAAGACCGGCGAGCTCCAGGCAGGGACGGTTCTAATAGGCCACCACAACCATTAAAACAACTAAAACACTTCAACATATAGGCTACTGCCAGAAAAGACTAACAATGAGAAAACCCTTGAAAACCTTACACCTAAAGACCAGGATAGATTTCACATAAAAAGAAGATATTAGAGGGAGCAGAAATAGCAAATTTTGCGTCAATAGAATCGTAAATATTGACTAGATATGAAAAGGGTCGTTAATATTGTATAGCAGGCAAACACAAGATAGCCACTGGTAATGCAAAATAGGATAAAACTATTATGAAAGAACGTTACTTCAACGGATAGCAGAAAGCCACTTCACCTACGGTAGGACAAAAAATATTTCATATAGATATGAGGAAGGAAATTAACAATAAATTGGAGAATATAGTACCAGAAAGAACAGATCAGGAGGAAAATAATGAAGTGAAGCTTAAAAGAGAAATTACTTCACAGAAACTAATCAATAACGAAAGTTTATCTAAACTTAGGACAAAGATAACGTAATAAGTGAGGGAATAATGAAACCAAGAGGAAAAATAAAAACCAGATATGAATCTGGGTTTAGTAAAGTATAAAGCAATAAAAGGAAATGAAACGAGTTTAAAGTGGAGAAATGGTTATACGTTAGTAAAAGAGAAAAATGGTCCCAATGAAATCAGATAAAATGAAGGAAGGACAACGTAAAGAGAACAAGGGGACACACATTAAAAGGTCAAGTACAATGTAAACAAATAGCCATTTGGTGAGAGAGTCGTGATATGAATGTGACAAAGATGTATATGTAAACAAAGGGGTAAAATAAAGAGAAACTTGGTGAAATCAAGGAAACGAATTTGAATGAAAACATGTAAAATAATGACAAAGGTGTAACATAAAGACAAAGGGGTAAAATGAAAACGAAGTGTGAATCAAATGAAGACAAAGAAAAATAAATACAAATGAAGGGTAAAATTAAGACAGAGGTTAAAAAGGATAAAATAAGAACAGTGGGGTAAAATAAAAACAAAGACTATATAAAAGGATAGGAGAAGGACACTGGAGTAAAATTACGGTAAAGGGGTTATAATAAAGCCAAACGTTAAAATGAAGACAAAGTGGGTAATATGAAGTCACTGGGGGTAAAATGAAGACCAAGTGGGTAATATGAAGTCACTGGGGGTGAAATGAAGACCAAGTGGGTAATATGAAGTCACTGGGGGTAAAATGAAGACCAAGTGGGTAATATGAAGTCACTGGGGGTGAAATGAAGACCAAGTGGGTAATATGAAGTCACTGGGGGTGAAATGAAGACCAAGTGGGTAATATGAAGTCACGGGGGGTAAAATGAAGACAAAGTGGGTAATATGAAGTCACTGGGGGTAAAATGAAGACAAAGTGGGTGATATAAAGTCACTGGGGGTAAAATGAAGACAAAGTGGGTGATATAAAGTCACTGGGGATAAAATGAAGACAAAGTGGGTGATATGAAGTCACTGGGGGTAAAATGAAGACAAAGTGGGTAATATGGAGTCACTGGGGGTAAAATTAAGACAAAGTGGGTAATATGAAGTCACTGGGGGTAAAATGAAGACAAAGTGGGTAATATGAAGTCACCGGGGGTAAAATGAAGACAAAGTGGGTAATATGAAGTCACTGGGGGATAAAATGAAGACAAAGTGGGTAATATGAAGTTACTAAGGGTAAAATGAAGACAAAGTGGGTAATATGAAGTCACTGGGGGTAAAACGAAGACAAAGTGGGTAATATGAAGTCACTGGGGGTAAAATGAAGACAAAGAGGGTAATATGAAGTCATTGGGGGTAAAATGAAGACCAAGTGGGTATTATGAAGTATGAAGTCACTGGGGGTAAAATGAAGACAGTGGTAAAATAAAGGCAAATTTGTAAAATAAAAACAAAGAGGTTAAAATAAAGACAAAAAGGGTAAAATGAAGAATATGTGTAAAGAGAAACAAGAAAGGTAAGATACAAAAAAGGGGGAAAATAAAGAGAACAGGGTAAAGTAAAGACAAAGGGGTGAAATGAAGAAACAGGGTGAAATAGAAACAAAGAAATAAAATCAAGAGAAAGAGGTGAAATGAAGACAAGAGGGGGGAAAAGATGAAAAAGCGATAATTGGGACGATTAAGGAAAGAAAATGAGAAATGAAAAGAAAGCAAGAGAAAATAAAGGTTAATTTCTAGAGATGCACTATTATTATTATTATGATTATTATTATTATTATTATTATTATTACTTGCTAAGCTACAACCTTAGTTGGAAAAGCAGGATGCTATAAGCCCAGGGGGCTCCAACATGGCAAATAGCACAGTGAGGAAAGAAAACAAGGAAAGATAAAAGACAACTTTAATGTGATCTTCATTGTGCGAGGGTCACAATACTAGGAGGGATAGCAATTTACTAAAACTTCTATAAGTACAATAATAAATAACATCTGAAGAGTGATGTTACTTAAATCTGAGTTTTGAGAATCAAAATGAGGTTTTTAGGAAATGTCAGCATTACTACGGAACTTGGAAAATGAGAGAGAGAGAGAGAGAGAGAGAGAGAGAGAGAGAGAGAGAGAGAGAGAGAGAGAGAGAGAGAGAGAGAGAGAGAGAATTCTAAAACTAACAACAAATATTCGACAGTAAAAGACATTACTGCAGTAACATATTGCCAAAAAGATACATTGGGATACGAACCTACTAAAACCATATAAAAAACAAAAGAAGTAACAACATCTGGTGAAGTACCCAACAAGAACTTCCATTACTGCCCAAGCTACAACCCTAGTTGGAAAAGCAGGATGCTATAAGCCCAGGGACTCCGACAGGAAAAATAGCCCAGTGGAAAAGGAAACAAGGAAAAATAATATTTTAAAAACAGTAACATTAAAATAAATATCTCCTTTAACAAAACAAGAGGAAAAGAAATAAGATAGAAAAGTGTGCACGAGTGTACCCTCAAGCAAGAGAACTCTACCCAGAGACAGTGGGAGACCATGGTACAGAGGCTATGGCACTACCCAATATTAGAGAACAATGGTTTGATTTCGGAGTGTCCTCCTGGAAGAGCTGGTTACTAGCAAAAGGATTAAGTAGATTAGTTTAAGGGTAACAGTTTTTCCCTTCTTTCATGCTTTCCCGTCATTACAGGATGGTGTAACCTACAGGGGAGGAGGAAGGAGGGAGGAAAGGGAGAGGTGGAGGGGAAGGGGGGGGGGGAGAGAGGAGACAAACACATTCTCGACTTACTTGCTGTTGGCGATTTGCTTTTCCTGCCTCTCGCTCGGCCTGTACCTTGGATCTGAGCATTGGAAATTCGTCGGAGGCGGCTCGGCATTTGTGTTGAGGCACGTGAACATCTTGGTGAGGACGTCGGCGCTAGCGTGAAGGATCTCGTCCGTCTGCTGCTGCTGCAGCAGCCAGCCATCTTCCTCCGTCTGGCCGTGGTCATGGGAGTGCCTCCTCAGGGCAGTCAGCTGCTCGGAATTCAGGTTTAGATTCTCCATGCAGGAGCACCTGCGGGACGTCTCCGTCGGGGATCCTAGCGTCACCTCGGCGCTGTTCGTCCACCGTCGCTGCGGTCGTATCTTACGGGGGAATTTGTCGTAATTGATGGTGGGGTTGATGTAATTCACCCTGTCGTGGCCTATCGTCGGCGGCGAATCTCTACCGGACGCATTCCCATGCCGCCGCATGCGGAATTTCTGTCCGTACATTCCCATCATTTTGCCGGTGGTTAGAGGGCTAATTTATACGAGAAAAAAACTAGTCCCCCCAAAATGTGTCTTCTCCCCAGGACCCCCTTTTGTTTTCTTTCCTCACAGTCTTTCCCTGATCTGCAACATCTTCGTCTAAAGAAAGCGACACATCGTGATAATCACCGCATCCTCGAAAATAGTTTTCTACACAGGCGACTCAGCCTCTCACCCGAGCCAAAAGCCACGCCTGTAATTATTCATCAACGGAAATACTGAAAGTGGCATATTTCCACACTTACACAGTTACGTCATTTTCAACCCTTTGAGTATTTTGAAGCACAGAGCTGGGAGATTTCAATAAAAACCCTTGGAAATATTGAAGTATAAAATAATAACATGATACAAATCACTGACAATTCAAAAACCCTGGGAAATCATGAAGCAAACATCTATAACATGATACAAATCCCTGAAAATTTAAAAAGCCTTGGAAATATTGACGCATAAAACTATAATATGATACAAATCACTGAAAATTTAAAAACCCCTCGGAAATATTGAAGCATAAAACTATAACATGATAAAAATCACTGAAAACTTAAAAACCCCTCGCAAATATTGAAGCATAAAACTATAACATGATACAAATCACTGAAAATTTAAAACCCCTCGGAAATATTGAAGCATAAAACTATAACATGATAAAAATCACTGAAAACTTAAAAACCCCTCGGAAATATTGAAGCATAAAACTATAACATGATACAAATCACTGAAAATTTAAAAACCCCTCGGAAATATTGAAGCATAAAACTATAACATGATAAAAATCACTGAAAATTTAAAAACCCCACGGATATATTGAAGCATAAAACTATAACATGATAAAAATCACTGAAAATTTAAAAACTCCTCGGAAAAATTGAAGCATAAAACTATAACATGATAAAAATCACTGAAAATTTAAAAA
>NC_090745.1:108864910-108869910 GCF_036898095.1 Palaemon carinicauda | reverse complement strand
TTAGCGCACAAGTATGGCAAGGTTGCAGCAGCCAAAAAGAACTAACGAGTTTGAGCGGGACTCGAACCCTAGTCAGGCGATCCCCCGTCAGGGACGTTGCCACATAGGCCACCATAACCCTATAACGTAGAAGAGGCAAGATAGAGGAAAAAAAGCTGAAACAGACGCAAAATAAAAGGTTTAAAAGGGACGTTACAATAACCCTCTTGTAATGGCGACAGCGTCCCCTGTGAAGTAGGTTACACTGACACTTTAGGCGTCATATACTTGTAACAAGTGCTATCACTAAAGTAACTCGGGAATCCATATAGTAACCTGAAATGACCCTTGTGACTTTTCCAACCCATACTTGTTCATTTTATCACGTGTCACACTCAAGGTGGCATCGGGTGTCCTTGTGACGTACTCTTATTCATTTCAAGATGTACTTTAGCACTTTCCTTTTACTTCTTATCGTTAATACCTCACTTATAAGGTAACATCCATCGTGACTTCGTAATTTTGAAGTTGTCTTTCATGGTATTTTTTTTTTCCGACGTCTTGGCTTGTGCCTTGTTTAATCAAATATTCAATTCTGGCACATCAGGTATTCTGTTGTGTAGTTTAAATTTTTCAAACTTGACGCTAAAATAGTTACTTCAACTTGACAATTCTGCTGTTACGTTTCTCAACAGTTTGATTCGATTTTGTCTTGAAATAGATAATCTATTACTTCTTCGTTTTCGTTTTCTTTACTTATGATACATGAAAATGAGCAGTGACTCCTCTATATATTCTTTACATGTTTTGTTATCAGTTTAAAGACGTTTAATAAAGGTTTGAATGTCGGTCATGAATGGCAGAGGCAAGGGACAGTGACATTGCCCTATCAAGCAAGACAATGCCCTAGAGACTGACCATATATACATACGATCAGCGCCCATGACCCCTCTCCACCCAAGCTAGGACCAAGGAGGGCCAAGCAATGGTTGCTGATAACTCAGCAAATAGACCTATATGCTCCCCCGAAACCCGAATCTTTAGCTCACCAGGATGGTCAGGTTGCAGTGAACAAAGAAACTAACGAGTTTGAGCAGGACTCGAACCCCAGTCTGGCGATCACCAGTCAGGGACTTTACCACAACGGCCACCACAACCCTAATACTTCCAATATATTGGTAAGCAGCTCTTCTAGGAGAAGGACGCTCCAAAATCAAACCATTGTTCTCTTGTCTTGGGTAGTGCCATAGCCTCTGTACCATGGTCTTCCACTGCCTTGGGTTAGAGTTCTCTTACTTGAGGGTACACTAAGGCATACTATTCTATCTAATTTCTCTTCCACTTGTTTTGTTAAGTTTATATAGTTTATATAGGAGATATTTATATTAATGATGTTACTCTTCTTGAAATATCTTATTTTTCCATTTTTCCTTTCCTTGCCAGGCTATTTTCACTTTTGGAGCCATTAGGCTTATAGCATCCTGCTTTTCCAACTAGGGTTGTAGCTTAGCAAGTAATAATAATAATAATAATAATAATAATAATAATAATAATAATAATAATAATAATAATAATAATAATAATACAAATTGAAGCCATATGTTCCTCAAAGCATGCATCATCAATTTTGTCAAAAACATTGGTTGCCGAATGCAATGTTTGGAAAGAAGAGGCTAAAAGATTTTTTTTTTCTTTTCTTTTCTTTTTCTTTTGAGATATTGACTTATATAAAATTAAGGTCAAGTAACCTGGCGTTATAGAGCAGAACATCTCGGCTAAATTACGGTCAGGGTTGGGTAAACACGACTTTGAAATGATGCTGAATCATTTGGTAACGTGTAACACTTTTCAAAAGACCCGCGTTACAGCTTTGAACACACACATACATACACACACACTACGAGTTAGAGAAAGGTTTTCCATAAATGTGTTAACATTGTCTACCTAGGTTTATTCACACACACACACACACACACACACACACACACACACACATATATATATATATATATATATATATATATATATATATATATATATATATATATATATATATATATATATATTTGCGACACTGAGTTCATAGTATTAATCATTGCATACTTCAGAAACAGGGAAGGTGGCCGCGGTTATGTAATTTGTATAGTAATCATTTACGTAATGAAAATCTTAAGAAAATTTTAAATCATCCAAAATCAAATCAAGTTTTAAAAAGCATAAAAGTAGATTGCAACGCCAGACACAACAAAGATCATGAATTCCAGGATCAACCGATTTGTTTCTTAAAACCTTTATTTACAGATGATTAAATTCTCTGCCATACTATATACTGCTAAAAAAATTGCCGGAAAAAAAAAAAAAAAAAAAAAACTGGATTAGATGTTGCCAGGTAAATACGGTAAAATCCTGGAATCAATATTGCCAGGCATTTGACGTTTTAAAAAAAGGATATTTTGACGTAAATAAGTGATATTACGGTCACCAACCCGAAAAAAAAAAAAATACGGACGCCTGTATTTTACTGAAATACGGCTGAGAACAGTATATTTTTACGATTTTCCAATGAAAATTACAGTTTTTTAAGTTATGATTCTGAATCATTTTACTTTGTATCAATTCAAATAGGCTCTGATATCTCAAAAAAATATATAGTAAATTAGGCTTATGTAAATGATACTTAAAATTCATTAAAATACAAAAATAAGAAAAAAAAAAATCATTCTAACTGCCATTATAGGTAAATGATCGTAAATTACCTCACACTAAAACTGCCATGGCCATATTAATGGATTCCTAACAACCTCTAGCGAATGAACGATAAGCTATATAGTACATAAATAAACAATTATATGAGGAAAAAAAATAAGACTCATTTATGGTATTGTTGGAATAATAGCATGCAATAAAACTTTTCAGTAAGATTTACAAAAGAAAATTTCCAAAGAACCATGAAGATATCTTATAACAAATATTTCTTTATGTATTTTCAAAAATAGAAAACCTATAAAATCTGATATTACTGATTTTTTTTTATGTACCAAAAAAAAAAAAAATATATAAAACCTATAAAATCTGAATTTTTTTTTCTTTATGTATTTCTAAAAATAGAAAACCTATAAAATCTGATATTACTGATTTTTTTTTCTTTATGTATTTTTAAAAATAGAAAACCTATAAAATCTGATATTACTGATTTTTTTATGTATTTAAAAAAAAAAATATAAAACCTATAAAATCTGATATTACTGATTTTTTTTCTTTATGTATTTTCAAAAATAGAAAACCTATAAAATCTGATATTAATGATTTTTTTTCTTTATGTATTTTCAAATTATAAAACCTATAAAATTTGAAATGTTCTGTGAATCTGTTCAAAGGTGCCGACAACACTGTACATGAAGTGGTGTTAAAAGCTAAATGCATCAATTGAAAACAAAATATAAAAAAGTGAACAAATAACAGCGTGATCCAACGTTTAGCAACAGCAACACTCAAATCTACCTGTTACAGGTGTGGCATTGCAAAGACACTGCTGCAACATACGATCATTCGCCATGCCCTGTCTGCCGGCATGTCCAGTGCATCCTAAGAGATACCGGGGGGCAGGGGGGCAGGGGGGGCATAACGTACCTGGTCTGCTTATGATGCCTGTCTTTGTAGTTGGCATACGCTCCGATGATGGCATACTTAATATAGCCTTTGAATGACCACGGTGCCATGCCCAAAATCTCAGTCGGGATGACGTAACATAGCCACAAGACAGAACACTGACCGCATGCCATCAACGAGTCTAGCTAGCCTGAGCTCACGGACAAATAATTCCCGTAGTTTATGAGAAAAGTCGACTGAATAATTCCCTGGCTATTCTATAAGATTTCGTATCTATTAGAAATGGTTCATTTCAATCTTCCTGTCTGTGCATATTCTGATCTGGTGAGAAACTAGCTTTTAATCTATATCTAGCTCGTTCTAAAACGCTTCTAGTTTTACTTATGTAGTGGTGTTTATATTAAGTGGGTTAACATACTCCTTATTAGGATAAAACTTCTTTAGTAACAGAATAATTTCAACTTTTGGAAAGAAACTAAAAAAAGGAAAAAAAAAATTATGAAAATCAATTACCGGAAACTTATAATCTAATCAAATTATATATATATATATATATATATATATATATATATACATATATATATATATATATATATATATATATATATATATATAAAACATTCTTAATCTGTCGGCCTGCTGACCAGTAACCAACATGTGTGTATTAAAAAAGGGGGATTCCAAAATGAAAAAAAAAAAAAAAAAAAAAAAATAGTTCCCAAAACTAAAACGAATACTTTTGATCACGTTCACTCACAAATGTCACCGACACAAAAAAGTTGATGGTGAAAACTTGCAATGACATTTAACTTGATAATTGCTGTTTCTATGCACCAAACCCTCAGATTGCTTTGCAAATTATCACCGCATATATTACCCACATAACCGTATTCGCAGAATATAGTCTTACTTATTCCAGCAATTATCGTTGTGCTGAGAAGGCCTAACTGGCTTGCTGATATCCCTAATGCTTTCAGGAGTTTCAGTTAATATTGATGTGTAAATTAAACTTGTAAATTACTATAAAAAATCAACATAAATCGAAATGGAGTTGATTAACGAGTGGAAATTGTTGCCAATAGGAGAAGTTTTGTAAATATACATCTTTTTAAATGTTAATGTAATTTCTTAGTCATCTCAGGTTGTGTTAAAGCGTGGGTATAGGTTTTCAAACCACAGAGAAGAAACAATTTATTCCAAATATTAACTGACATCAAGGCACCCCTACAACCTGAATTTTATTTGCCCATCAATGTGACTTTTACTCATTTTATCTGCCCATCAATGTGATTTTTACTAATTTTATATGACCATCAATGTGATTTTTACTCATTTTATCTGACCACGAATGTGATTTTTACTCATTTTATCTGACCACGAATGTGACTTTTACTCATTTTCTGACCATCAAT
>NC_090745.1:108852902-108860402 GCF_036898095.1 Palaemon carinicauda | reverse complement strand
CTTTCGATAAGCGGTTATTTATTCCAGATAAAAAGATAAAAGCCAATTATTGACATCCTGGCAAGGTCGTAATGCACCATAAGTCATTAAGTTTATGAAGCAAATAAACCTTATTCATATCAAGTGGCAAAATGGGCGCTTTGAAGATAAATGCTTCAAGGAAAACATAATACATTATAACATCAAAGAAAATCCTTGGCGCTACAATTTCTGCGCGCAAAAAAAAAAAAAAAAGAAAAAAAAATCATTTGATTGTGTTTGTAAAATTTCCGTCGCCTCAAATCTCTATCGGAATTTAAGTTGTCAATTTCTCTCTTTATCTATCGAAATCAAAGTTTGAAATTTCATTATTTTGACATCAATCAAATCACGATCCGAACTGTATTACAGGGCTCTCAGTCGAGACACGCGTACCAAAGAAAGAATTGTGACAAACAACAACAACAACAACAACAACATAATAATAATAATAATAATAATAATAATAATAATAATAATAATAATAATAATAATAATAACAATAATAATAATCAGATAGTTCAAAACATGAATTGCTATAAAATATACGCTAAATGTTCTTTTACTAATTTTTCATACATTTATAAATGATTCTGACTGCATCAGCTAATGGCATTTGATAACGCAAGAAAATCATTACTGTATTGATTACTTAATCAATTTATCTATAGCAATGCGTTAATATTTTAGAGCGTAATGTTCTGATATCTTGATTTTCTAAGTTGCACCGATGTTTCTATCTGTGAATTATTCATTTGTTTTATATTCTTTTCTAATTGTTTCTTCCTTTTCTACTTTCGTCTCTTTCATTTAAGGTATTAAAAAATCGACGTTCTTCACTGTTTATTAAACATGAGATTTTACTCATTTTGGATAACAACAATGATAAAAATTATGATAAAAATAATGATAAAAATAATGATTTGGTATTTTCTTCCCATTTTTTATTGCAAATATTGATTTAATTGTTTCTTCATATTCTATTTTCGTCTCCTTTATTAAAGTTATCAAGAAATGGATGTTTTTCAGTGTTTATTAAGCATGAGATTTTGCTCAATTTAGATAGCAACAATGATAGAAATAATTATTATAACAACAATATTGATAATGATAATGATCACAGTACGAGTTCAATCGACCTGCTAATGAATTTTAGCTCAAGTTAAATCAGTTGTACGAAACACTAGAAGAGTTGGAAGGCCCGGGCCTACATGGCTGAGGACCATGCAGAGCGAAGTAGGAGATGATGAAAGTAGAAGTATTGAATTAAAAGCTCGAGATAGAGACAACTGGGGAAAATTAACCGAGGCCCTTTGCGTCAATGGGCGTAGAAGGAGATGATGATGAATGAAAACAAAATATGCTGCCGTGTTAACGAAGGATTTTTCTGAAATTATCCTTCTTTTAACGATATTGATAACGAAAACCGAGTTTCCTATACAATAATAATAACAGCAATATTAATAATAATAATAATATTAATAATAATAATAATAATAATAATAATTATAATAATAATGTTTAAAAAATATATGATCTAATAATAATGATATATATTTCTGACAAATAATAATAATAATAATGTTACGAAAAATAATGCTTGAAGATAAAAAATATGATCTAATGATAATAATGATATTTATTTTTACGCCAAATAATGATAATAATAATAATAATAATAATAATAATAATAATAATAATAATAAAAATAATAATAATGTTACGATAAATAATGTTTAAAAATAAAAAATATGATCTAATGATAAGGATATTTATTTTTGCGACATATAATAATAATAATAATAATAATAATAATAATAATAATAATAATAATGTTCCAACAAATAATGTTTAAAGATGAAAAATACGATCTAAAGATATATTTAGCGACAAACAATAATAATAATAATAATAATAATAATAATAATAATAATAATAATAATAATAATAATAATAATAAATTCCATACCTAACACCTTGTTGCATTAATCAACAATAATGGGACACGGACAAACAGGCGATTGCCAATTCACTTCTTCATATTGTTTTAAAATATTTCTTTATCTTCTACGTTGATCTTTCCACAGTGAGGATAATGCTATGCCAATCTTCTACTACATAAAATACATGCAACAATGATTTAATTTCTACAAAATGTTTCTACGTGATGTGGAGACTAACTAACTACATAAAAAAAAATTATTGGTACCAGTAATAAAGTATACAGCTACATAATTTTATAGCTGAAAAAAAATAATAATGAATAATCTCTTTAGAACAGGTTACCTTAGATGAAGTAAAAAGTATCAAAAAGTTATATAAAAATAAATTATTAAAGATATCCATAAAGGGATGGATTCTATAATTAGTACTATGAGATAATCGAATTGTGTTACGTGGTAAAAGGACACATCTAATTAGTACTATATTATCAAGTTACTTGTCACTGTTAAGGGATAAACTATAAAAATCTAAGGCTCTTTTCTTATACCCACATCCTTATATGTCGAAGTTAATAAGTAAAATAAAAATAATAAACAAAAACCATACTAGACACCCATAAAAACACAGGTAATCAGGAAATATAAAAAAACCCTTAAAGTTTTAATTCGTTCTGAAAATATAACAATGGTTATAATAGACATAGGATCACAGGGAAAACAATACTCGGAACTCTAAAATGGTTATACGAAATTAACTAGGAACTGCTCTCATAAAAAAAAAGATGATGAAATCTTCGAAACGAACTAGGGTTTCCAAATTAAGCTATGATGTACATAACATTGTAACAAGCGATGGAACAAAAATATTGAGAAACAGGAATGCATAGTACTGGGGGTTTAAAGGTTTAGAGGGTGATCATGATTGACAGAGGCAAAGGACAGCGACACTGCCATAGCTAGCAGAGCCAATGCCCTAGAGATTCACCATATATACATATGATCAGCGTTCAAGCCCCTCTCCAACCAAGATAGGATCAGGGAGGGCCAGACAAACGCTGCTGTGACTAGGCAGGTAGTTCTATAGGCTCCCCCAAACACCCTTCCTTAGCTCACAAAGATGGTGAGGTTGCAGACACTAAAGAAACTATCCAGTTTGAGCGGGGCTCGAACCCAAGACCGGCGATCTCCAGGCTGGGACGCTTCCAATAGGCCACCACAACCCCTTAAACACTACAACATGTAAAAACCCTATAACATATAGTGTCAGAGAAGATTAACAATGAGAAAACCCTTGAAAACATTACACCCAAAGACCAGGATAGATTTCACATTAAAGGAAGATATTAGAGGGAGCAAAAATAGCAAATTTTGCGTCAATAGAATCGTAAATATTGACTAGATATGAAAAAGATCGTTAAAATTGCATATCAGGCAAAGATAAGATAGCCACTGATAATGCAAAATAGGATAAAACTATTGTTAAATAACGTTACTTCAACGGATAGCAGTAAGCCACTTCACCAAAGGTAGGACAAAAAATATGATTTCATATAAATATGAGGAAGGAAAATACAATAAATTGGGGAATATAGTATCAGGAAGAACAGATCAGGAGGAAAATAATGAAGTGAAGCTTAAAAGAGAAATTATTTCACAGAAACCAATCAATAACGAAAGTTTAACTAAACTTAGGACAAACGTAAATTAATAAGTGAGGGACTAATGAAACCAAGAGGAAAAATAAAAACCAGACATGGATCTGGGTTAGTAATGTATAAAGCAATAAAAGGAAATGAAACGAATTTAATCTGGAGAAATTTTTATACGTTAGTACAAGAGAAAGATGGTCCCAATGAAATCAGATAAAAGGAAGGAAAGACAACGTAAAGAGAACAAGGGGACACAGGTTTAAAGGTCAAGCACAAAGTAAACAAATAGCCATTTGGTGAGAGAGTCGTGATAAGAATGTGACAAAGATGCATAACGTAAACAAAGGGGTAAAATAAAGAGAAACTTGGTGAAATCAAGGAAATGAAGTTAAATGAAACCATGTAAAATAATGACAAAGGTGTAATATGAAGACAAAGGGGTAAAATGAAGACGAAGTGTGAATAAAATGAAGACAAAGAAAAATAAATACAAAGGAGGGGCAAAATTAAGAAAAAGGGGATAAAAAATAACAAAATAAGAACACTAGGGTATAAAAAGGATAGAAGAAGGACACTGGAGTAAAATTAAGTTGAAGGAGTTAAAATAAAGCCAAACGTTAAAATGAAGACAAAGTAGGTAATATGAAATCACTGGGGGTAAAATGAAGACAAAGTGGGTAATATGAAGTCACTGGGGGTAAAATGAAGACAAAGAGGGTAATATGAAGTCACTAGGGGTAAAATGAAGACAAAGTGTGTAATATGAAGTCACTGGGGGTAAAATGAAGACAAAGTTGGTAGTATGAAGTCACTAGGAGTAAAATGAAGACAAAGTGGGTAATATGAAGTCACTGTGGGTAAAATGAAGACAAAGAGGGTAATACGAAGTCACTGGGGGTAAAATGAAGACAAAATGGGTAATATGAAGTCACTGTGGGTAAAATGAAGACAAAGTGGGTAATATGAAGTCACGGGGGTTAAAATGAAGACAAAGTGGGTAATATGAAGTCACTGTGGGTAAAATGAAGACAAAGTAGGTAATATGAAGTCACTGGGGGTAAAATGAAGACAAAGTGGGTACTAAGAAGTCACGGGGGGTAAAATGAAGACAAAGTGGGTAATATGAAGTCTCAGGAGGTAAAATGAAGACAAAGTGGGTAATATGAAGTCACTGGGGGTAAAATGAAGACGAAGTGGATAGTATGAAGTCACTGGGAGTAAAATGAAGACAAAGTGGGTAATATGAAGTCACTGTGGGTAAAATGAAGACAAAGAGAGTAATATGAAGTCACTGGGGGTAAAAATAAGACAAAGAGGGTAATATGAAGTCACTAGGGGTAAAATGAAGACAAAGTGGGTAATATGAAGTCACTGTGGGTAAAATGAAGACAAAGAGGGTAATATTAAGTCACTGGGGGTAAAATGAAGACAAAGAGGGTAATATGAAGTCACTGGGGGTAAAATGAAGACAAAGTAGGTAATATGAAGTATGAAGTCTCTGAGGGTAAAATGAAGACAGTAGTAAAATAAAGGCAAATTTGTAAAATAAAAACAAAGAGGTTAAAATAAAGACAAAAAGGGTATAATGAAGAATATGTGTAAAAAGAAACAAGAAAGGTAAGAAACAGAAAAAGGGAGCAAAATAAAGAGAACAGGGTAAAGTAAAGACAAAGAGGTGAACTGAAGACACAGGGTGAAATAGAAACAAAGGAATAAAATCAAGACAAAGAGGTGAAATGATGACGAGAGGGAGAAAAAGATGAAAAAGCGAGAATTGGGACGATTAAGGAAAGAAAATGAAAAAATGGAGAGAAAGCAAGAGAAAGGAAGGTTAAGGTCTAGAGATGCACTATTATTATTATTATTATTATTATTATTATTATTATTATTATTATTATTATTATTATTATTATTATTACTTGCTAAGCTATAAGCTCAGGGGGCTCCAACATGGCAAATAGCACAGTGAGGAAAGAAAACAAGGGATAGCAATTTACTAAAACTTCTATAAGTACAATATCTGAAGAATGATGTTACTTAAATCTGAGTTTTGAGAATTAAAATGAGGTTTTCAGGAAATGACAGCATTACTACGGAACTTGGAATCAATAAAACACGAATGAAGAGAGAGAGAGAGAGAGAGAGAGAGAGAGAGAGAGAGAGAGAGAGAGAGAGAGAGAGAGAGATTCTAAAACTAACAACAAATATTCGACAGTAAAGGACAGTACATTACTGCAATAACATATTGCAAAAAAAAAAAAAAAAAAAAAAAAAAAAAAAAAAAAAAAAAAAAAAAAAAAAAAAAAAAAACTGCATTGGGCTACGAACCTACTAAAACCATATAAAGAATAAAGGGAGTATCAACATCTGGTGAAGCACCAAACAAGAACTTCCATTACTCATGACAAGAAAGCACAATAAGATTAACAATTCTGAACAAAGTTACAATCAGAACGTTACTGAAAGCAACTCTTGGATACGTAAGGATAGATAGATATGATTTCACTACTATTATTATCATTAATTGCTAAGCTACAACCCTAGTTGGAAAAGCAGGATGCTATAACCCCATGGGCTCCAACAGGCAAAATAGCCCAGTGAGGAAGGGAAACAAGGAAAAATCAAATATTTTAAAAGCAGTAACATTAAAATAAATATCTCCTATATAAACTATAAAACTTTAACAAAACAAGAGGAAAAGAAATAAGATAGAAAAGTGTGCACGAGTGTACCCTCAAGCAAGAGAACTCTACCCAGAGACAGTTGAAGACCAAGGTACAGAGGCTATGGCACTACACAAGACTAGAGAACAATGGTTTCATTTCGGAGTGTCCTTCTCCTAGAAGAGCTGTTTACTAGCGAAAGGATTAAGTAGATTAATTTAAGGGTAACAGTCTTTCCCTTCTTTCATGCTTTTCCGTCATTGCAGGATGGTGTAACCTACAGGGGAGGAGGAGAGGGGGGTGGAGGAAAGGAGGGAGGAAAGGGAGAGGTGGAAGGGAAGGGGGGAGGGGAGAGGAGACAAACACATTCTCGACTTACTTGCTGTTGGCGATTTGCTTTTCCTGCCTCTCGCTCGGCCTGTACCTAGGATCTGAGCATTGGAAATTCGACGGAGGCGGCTCGGCATTTGTGTTGAGGCACGTGAACATCTTGGTGAGGACGTCGGCGCTAGCGTGAAGGATCTCGTCCGTCTGCTGCTGCTGCAGCAGCCAGCCATCTTCCTCCGTCTGGCCGTGGTCATGGGAGTGCCTCCTCAGGGCAGTCAGCTGCTCGGAATTCAGGTTTAGATTCTCCATGCAGGAGCACCTGCGGGACGTCTCCGTCGGGGATCCTAGCGTCACCTCGGCGCTGTTCGTCCACCGTCGCTGCGGTCGTATCTTACGGGGGAATTTGTCGTAATTGATGGTGGGGTTGATGTAATTCACCCTGTCGTGGCCTATCGTCGGCGGCGAATCTCTACCGGACGCATTCCCATGCCGCCGCATGCGGAATTTCTGTCCGTACATTCCCATCATTTTGCCGGTGGTTTTAGAGGGCTAATTTATACGAAAAAAAAGGTCCCCCCAAAATGTGTCTTCTCCCCAGGACCCCCTTTCCTTTTCTTTTCTCACAGACTTTCCCTGATCTGCAGCATCTTCGTCTAAAGAAAGCGACACATCGTGACAATCACCGCATCCTCGAAAATAGTTTTTCTACACAGGCGACTCAGCCTCTCACCCGAGCCCAAAGCCAAGGTGTACCCATTTTCTATTAACACCAAGCGCTCACCTCACCTCCTCCTAAGAGGCAATGGTGACGGAGTACATAGGAAAACTCACCAGCTTAGACTTTTGTAAAAAATTAAATGTTTTTCTAAAAATCAATCAAAACAACGTACGTTTACTAAG
>NC_090745.1:108840402-108847902 GCF_036898095.1 Palaemon carinicauda | reverse complement strand
AATTAGACCATACGGTACTGGGGCCAGGGAGGATACTCAGTGACATGTTGCAAATATGAAATCTTAGTAGTTTAAAGGTTTAAAGGCTGCTCATGAATGGCAGAGGCAAGGGACGGTGACATTACCTATCAATCAGGACAATTCCATAGAGACTGACCATATATACATAAGACCAACGGCCAAGCAAGAACAAAGGAGGGACAGGAAATGGCTGCTGATAACTCAAAAGATAGACCTATATGCTCCCCTCAAACCCCCAGACTTTAGCTTACAAGGATGGCAAGGTTGCAGCGGCCAAAAGAACTAACGAATTTGAGCGGGACTCGAACCCCATTCTGGCGATCATCCGTCAGGGACATTACTACATAGGCCACCATAACCCTATAACGTAGAAGAGGCAAGATAGAGGAAAGGAAGCTGAAACGGAGGTAAAATAAAAGGTTTAAAAGGGACATTGCAATAACCCTCCTGTAATGGCGACAGTGTCCCCTGTAAAGTAGGTTACAATGACACTTTAGGCGTCATATACTTGTAACAAGTGCTATTCCTAAAGTAACTCGAGAATCCGTATAGTAACCTGAAATGACCCTTGTGACTTTTCCAACCCATACTTAGTTCATTTTACCACGTGTCACACTCAAGGTAGCATCGGGTGTCCTTGTGACGTACACTTATTCATTTCAAGATGTACTTTAGCACTTTCCTTTTACTTCTTATCGTTAATACCTCACTTATAGGGTAACATCCATCGTGACTTCGTAATTTTGAAGTTGTCTTTCATGGTTTTTTTTTTGAGTCGTCGTCGAGATCTTGGCTTGTGTCTTGTTTAATCAAATATTCAATTCTGGCACATCAGTTTTTACTGACCCATGTTTTCTTTAAGCAAACTTGACGCTAAAATAGTTACATCAACTTGACAATTCTGCTGTTACGTTTCTCAACAATTGATCCGATTTTGTCTTGAAATAGATAATCTATTACTTCTTCGTTTTCGTTTTCTTTACTTATGATAACTGAAAATGAGCAGTGACTCCTCTATATCTTCTTTGTATGTTTTGTTATCAGTTTAAAGACGTTTAATAAAGGTTTGAATGTCGGTCATGAATGGCAGAGGCAAGGGACAGTGACATTTAACCTATTAATCAGGACAATGCCCTAGAGACTGACCATATATACATACGATCAGCGCCCATGATCCTTCTCCACCCAAGCTAGGACCAAGGAGAGCCCGGCAATGGTTGCTAATGACTCAGCATATAGACCTATAGGCTCCCCCAAAACCCACATCCTAACTCACCAGGATGGCCAGGTTGCAGTGACCAAAGAAACTAACAAGTTTAAGTGGGACTCAAACCCCAATCTGGCGATCACCACATCGGCTACCACAACCCTAACTCTTTCAATATATTGGTAAGCAGCTCTTCTAGGAGAAGGACACTCCAAAATCAAACCATTGTTCTCTAGTCTTGGGTAGTGCCATAGCCTCTGTACCATGGTCTTCCACTGCCTTGGGTTAGAGTTCTCTTACTTGAGGGTACACTAAGGCATACTATTCTATCTAATTTCTCTTCCTCTTGTTTTGTTTTGTTTATATAGTTTATATAGGAGATATTTATTTTAATGATGCTACTCTTCTTGAAATATCTTATTTTTCCCTTTTTCCTCTCCTCGCTGGGCTATTTTCCCTGTTGGAGCCCCTGGGCTTATAGCATCCTGCTTTTCCAACTAGGGTTGTAGCTTAGCAAGTAATAATAATAATAATAATAATAATAATTGAAGCCACATGTTCCTCAAAGCATGCATCATCAATTTTGTCAAAAACATTGGTTGCCGGATGTGATGTTTGGAAAGATGCTAAAATAATTTAGCATAAAAGTTTTTTTTTTTTTTTTTTTTTTTTTTTTTTTTTTTTTTTTTTTTTTTTTTTTGAGATATTGACTTATATAATACTAAAGGCAAGTAACCTGGTGTTAGAGAGCAGAACATCTTGGCTAAATCAAAGTCAGGATTGGGTAAACACGACTTTGAAATGATGCTTAATCATTTGGTAACGTGTAACCTTTCAAAAGACCTGCGTTACAGTTTTGCACACACACATACATATACACACACACTACGAGTTAGAAAAAGGTTTTCCATAAATGTGTTAACATTGTCTGCCTTGGTTTATTCACACACATATATTTGCGACACTGAGTTCATTGATTTAATCCTTGTATACTTCAGAAACAAGAAAGGTAGCCACGGGTGTGCAATGAAAGTCTTAAGAAAACTTCAAATCATTCGAAGTCAAATCAACTTTTAAAAAGAATAAAAATAGATTGCAACGCTAGGCATTACAAAGATCATGAATTCCGATATCAACCGTTGTGTTTCTCATGTTATATCATTCATTTACAGATAATGGAATTCTCTGCCATACTCCACACTTGAAAAATTGCCGCAAAATACGGTAAAAACACTGGATTAAATGTTGCCAGGTAAATACGGTAAAATCCTGGAATCAATATTGCCCGGCATTTGCCGTTTAAAAAAAATTGATATATTGACGTAAATAAGTGATATTACGGTCACCAACCCGTAAAAAATAATAAAAAAAAGTATGATAAAATTACGGACGCCTGTATTTTACTGAAATACGGCTGAGAACAATATATTTTTACGAATTTCCAATTAAAATTACAGTCTTTTAAGTCATGTTCCTGAATCATTTTACTTTGTATCATTTCAAATAAGCTCTGATATCCCTAAAATAATATACAGTAAATTAGGCTTATGTAAATGATACTTAAAATTCATTAAAATACAAGTATATATATATATATATATATATATATATATATATATATATATATATATATATATACATACATATATATATATACATATATATATATACACATATATATATATATATATATATATATATATATATATATATATATATATATATATATAAAATATATATATATATATATATATATATATATATATATATATATATATATATATATATATATATTATAAAAATCACTCTAACTGTCATTATAGGTAAATGATCGTAAATGACCTCAAACTAAAACCGTAATGGCCATATTAATGGATTCCTAACAACCTCTAGCGAATGAACGATACGCTATGAAGTACATAATAAACAATTATATGAGAAAAAAAAAATAACTCATCAATGGTATTGATAGAATAATAACATGCAATAAAACTTTTCAGTAAAATTTACAAAAGAAAATTTCCAAAGAACCATGAAGATATCTTATAACAAATTTTTCTTAATGTATTTTCAAAAATAGAAAACCTATAAAATCTGAAATCACTGATTTTTTTATGTATTTTGAAAAGTATGAAACCTATAAAATCTGATTTTTTTTTCTTTATGTATTTTCAAATCATAAAACCTATAAAAATTTAAATTGATTTTTTTATGTATTTTCAAAAATATAAAACCTATAAAATCTGAATTTTTTTTTTCTTTATGTATTTTCAAATCATAAAACCTATAAAATTTGAAATTTTCTGTGAATCTGTTCAAAGGTGCCGACAACACTGTACATGAAGTGGTGGGAAAAGCTAAAATGCATCAATTGAAAACAAAATATAAAAAAGTGAACAAATAACAGCGTGATCCAACGTTTAGCAACAGCAACACTCAAATCTACCTGTTACAGGTGTGGCATTGCAAAGACACTGCTGCAACATACGATCATTCGCCATGCCCTGTCTGCCGGCATGTCCAGTGCATCCTAAGAGATACCGGGGGGCAGGGGGGCAGGGGGGGCATAACGTACCTGGTCTGCTTATGATGCCTGTCTTTGTAGTTGGCATACGCTCCGATGATGGCATACTTAATATAGCCTTTGAATGACCACGGTGCCATGCCCAAAATCTCAGTCGGGATGACGTAACATAGCCACAAGACAGAACACTGACCGCATGCCATCAACGAGTCTAGCTAGCCTGAGCTCACGGACAAATAATTCCCGTAGTTTATGAGAAAAGTCGACTTAATAATTCCCTGGCTACTTGGTATTGATTCTATAAGATTTCGTATCTATTAGAAATGGTTCATTTCAATCTTCCAGTCTGTGCATATTCTGATCTGATGAGAGACTAGCTTTTAATCTATATCTAACTCGTTCTAAAACGCTTCTAGTTTTACTTATGTAGTGGTGTTTATATTAAGCGGGTTAACATACTCCTTATTAGGATAAAACTTCTGTAGTAACAGAATGATTTCAACTTTTGGAAAGAAACTAAAAAAGGGAAAAAAAAATTATGAAAATCAATTACCGGAAACTTATAATCTAATCAAATTATATATATATATATATATATATATATATATATATATATATATATATATATATATATATATAAATATATATATATATATATATATATATATATATATATGTATATATATATATATATATATATATATATATACATATATATATATGTATATATGTATATGTATATATATATATATATATATATATATATATATATATATATATATATATATATATATATATATATATATATATATATATATATAAAACATTCTTAATCTGTCGGCCTGCTGACCAGTAACCAACATGTGTGTATTAAAAAAGGGGGATTCCAAAATAAAAAAAAAAGTAAGACAAAAAAAAAAAAAAAAAAAGTTCGAAAAACTAAAATTGATACTTCTAATCACGTTCACTCACAAATGTCACTGACACAAAAAAAGTTGATGGTGAAAACTTAGAATGACATTTAACTTGATAATTGCTGTTTCTATGCACCCAACCCTCAGATTTCTTTGCAAATTATCACCGCATATATTACTCACATAACCGTATTCGCAGAATATAGTCTTATTTATTTCAGCAATTATCGTTGTGCTGACGAGGCCTAACTAACTCACTGATATCCGCAATGCTTTCAGGAGTTTCTATTAATATTTGTGTGTAAATTAAACTTGTAAATTACTATCAAATCTCACCATAAATCGACATGGAGTTGATTAACGAGGGGAAATTGTTGCCAATTGGAGAAGTTTTGTAAATATGCATCGTTTTGAATGTTAATGTAATTTCTTAGTCATCTCAGGTTGTGTTTAAGTGTGTATAGGTATTAAAAAAAAAAAAAAAAAAAAAAAAAAAAAAAAAAAAGAGTGAAGAAACAATTTATTCCAAATATTAACTGACATCTCTAAAGTACCACTAAAACCTAAATTTAATCTGACCATGAATGGGATTTTTATCAATTCTAACTGTCCATGAATGTGATTTTATCAATTTTATCTAACCATGAATGTGATTTTTATCAATTTTCTCTACTACGAATGTGATTTTTGTTATCTTTATCTGCCCATGAATGTGATTTTTTTTTTCATTTTACCTGACCATAAACGTGATTTTTATTAATTTGATCTGACTAAGAATGTGATTTTCATTGACTTGAAGTAATCAAGTCAAGGTATTTCCGAAACTGTACTTTACTTTTTATATATAAAGATATATTTTGCGGGGAGAATGTTTGAATATTTGATTTAAATCTCTCAGGCGTTATTTATTTATGGAGAGAGCGTTAAAACTGTATGGCGAAGTCAAATTAAAAATACCATTTTGTCTAACAAAATTCAGCAAATAGCCAAAAGATTTGATAATTCCAAATCTCATTCTATGTAGAGAGAGAGAGAGAGAGAGAGAGAGAGAGAGAGAGAGAGAGAGAGAGAGAGAGAGAGAGAGAGAGAGAGAGAGAGAGGTATAAACTGTATAATGACAGATGAACAAGGAACTCGACCTCATAATCAGTTACATGAGAAGAAATTTGACATTTGAGATACATTTTCTCGACTTTCACTTATTCCTTAAAATTTCAAAATGGCGGAAAACTCAAAATTTCTTATCGAAATTATTTCACACAGACTGACTTCTAAGGATTAAGAGTACTTATTCAGTAAATTCATTAGTTATAAAGTTCCTGTACTTATTTCCGTAAGTGTAGACTATTGACTTTTTGTATTAACCCTCCACGTAAGAATATTTCCAAGAAAAAAATAAGAATTCTTATACCTTTCACGTTCATCGTAAGGGAGTAAAATTATAACGTCGATAGCGAGGTGAAGTGAAATGAGGCGCATGAAACCCGTAGACTAATATTCAAGTTGATGGCGAATTGACCTAACCTGGAAATTAGAATCACGCAACGAGAGGTCACCTTATGAGTTTCTTATCTCAAGTGATTTTGAATAAAATTCTATAAGAAAATAAATAATTCTCATCTTCAAAGCTTAATTCCGAACTTGTGTAAAAAAAAAAAAAATACTGGGAATAGGTAAAATACTTAGAAAGAATAACCTTAATAGGAATCAAATAAAATCTTTATTCACTTCGATATCATTGGTCGTCAAAACGAAACGTACCCAAGGTTTCGATACGAGGTGTTCGTTAATAATGTGGGTTAACGTCTATACTGATGTAGAAAGAACTGGAATAAGAAAAAGTGCGCTCTCTCTCTCTCTCTCTCTCTCTCTCTCTCTCTCTCTCTCTCTCTCTCTCTCTCTCTCTCTCCTCTCTCTCTCTCTCTCTCTCTCTCTCTCTCTCTCAAAAAAAAAAAAAAAAAAAAAAACTAGAGTACTTGAAATGTAGATAAATATAATTATGAATTCAAGTGTATTTAGTGCTAAAGTTTATTTGATGATCATCATGTCTAATTTCTATTGACAGTGGATAAAAATGACTGAAATTCCATAGACAAAACAAATACTGTAAAATAAAATAAATAAACACTACTTAAATAACATAAAATATAAACCATTACCGATAGTAAAATAAAAAAAAATAATCAGCACTTAAATACTTTTGATATAAAAAACTATTATTCATAGTAAGCCAAAAGGTTGAACGATTAAAAGAAAACGAAATTCAATCTGGTTCTAACTAAAAGAAAATGGAAACGGCATTAATGGTGGAGAACTGACAGCATCGGAATGTAAAAAAAGGTCAAGGCAACGAGAGAGAGAGAGAGAGAGAGAGAGAGAGAGAGAGAGAGAGAGAGAGAGAGAGAGGTCAGGCGAGGAATACTAGCGTAGTAATTACTGTATAAAGAAAATAGATGACAAAATTATAAAATAGTTCATTTAGTTATCTAGGAGAGAGAGAGAGAGAGAGAGAGAGAGAGAGAGAGAGAGGAGAGAGAGAGAGAGAGAGAGAGAGAGAGAGAGAGAGAGGTCAGGCGAGGAATACTAGCGTAGTAATTACTGTATAAAGAAAATAGATGACAATTATAAAATAGTTCATTTAGTAATCTAGGAGAGAGAGAGAGAGAGAGAGAGAGAGAGAGAGAGAGAGAGAGAGAGAGAGAGAGAGAGAGAGAGATAAATATTAGTGCAGTACAGTATATACTGTAGAAAGAAAATAGAAGACGACGGAATTGTTTATGTACTTATCTAGATATGTATGTGTGTGTGTGTAGAGAGAGAGAGAGAGAGAGAGA
>NC_090745.1:108827902-108830402 GCF_036898095.1 Palaemon carinicauda | reverse complement strand
TGGCTATTCAAGGGGAAGAATTGTAAAAACTGGTATAAAGTCAAATTAATTCAAACAAGCGTGTTTACAATCAATATCCACACAAAAATGATTGATGATCCATCATCAAACTATATTTCAAAAGAAAAATTGTTGGAGTACTGGAATGATAATAATAACAGCCCTAATAATTGAGTATTTATTCAGAATTCAATAAATGTTCGAACTCAGAACTGTAACTGTCCAGTGGCTACTTTCCTCTTGGTAAGGGCAGATGAGACTCTTTAGCTATGGTAAGCAGCTCTTCTAGGAGAAGGAAACTCCAAAATCAAACCATTGATCTCTAGTCTTGGTAGTGACATAGCCTCTGTACCATGGTCTTCCACTGTCTTGGGTGAGAGTTCTCTTGCTTGAGGGTACACTCGGGCATACTATTCTATCTCATTTCCCTTCCTCTTGTTTTGTTAAAGTTTTCAGTTTATGTAGGAAATATTTATTTAAATGTTACAGTTCTTAAAATATTTTATTTTTCCTTGTTTCCTTTCCTCACTGGGCTATTTTCCCTGTTGGGGCCCCTGGGCTAATAGCATCTTGCTTTCCCAACTAGGGGTTGTAGCTTAGCAAGTAATAATAATAATAATAATAATAATAATAATAATAATAATAATAATAATAATAATAATAATAATAACTCTCATAAGCAATCCATCCTCAAGGCCAGCCAAGCTATGCTCCGAGCTGATCTCTTGTCCTTGAGGTTACGTTAAAATAGAAATTAAAGTTTTTTATCTATATGAAAAATTATTTGAAAGCATTTACAAACTAGAGGGGGCACTCATTAATGCGCAGACCTCCGCTGCGGCAGCTCATTTCTCGACCGTCACCTTAAACCTTAACATGTATTAATTGGCGTGGATTTTCGTGCACTCAAATATGACCATGTTTGAAGTCTTTAGGACAACGATGTCCAAACTTATGGTTGATTACGTGAATTGGACATTTGCTTGACCGTAACCTTCACCTTTAACCTTGGCTTTCCAAATTTTAATCATTTCTAGCTTTTTACATAACAGTCAATCCCTGCAATTTTCATTACTCCACGATTAAAATTATGGCCAGGAAACTGTTCACAACAAACAAACACACAAACAGGGGCAAAACGTAACCTCCTTCCAACTTGGTTGGTGGAGGTAATAACCCAATTCTTCTATCTGCCTTCTATTTTCATTTAAATAGAAGCAATGTGGAAATTTGGAGGCTTCTTAGAATGTTGTAATATCTAATAGAATTGTAGTAGAGATTAGGTAAATAAAAAGATACCGATTCTAGATAGATTACTAAAAATAGGAAGAAGCAAAACCAAAAAAATTATCTCATTTCTAGGTGAAATATCATCATCATCATCTCCAACGTCTATTGATGCAAATGGCCTATATATATATATATATATATATATATATATATATATATATATATATATATATATATATATATATGTGTGTGTGTGTGTGTGTGTGTGTGTGTGAATTATCTGTAGGCCGTATTTTCGTTACTTATCAGATACTTTAAATTTCTGACAATTATTAGGAAAGAAAACTAAAAAAAAAAATAATGATCACTGACTCGTATGTATGTATTGGAAGAATGTTTGAAACAAGAATCAGTGTAGAAAAGAACAATATAGCAAATGTAGCACAGCACTTGACTGAAATACAATTTTCTGAAGTATAAAAACAATTTACTAATCTCACGCGTTCAGAGGTCTTCGTTTTCTGTGAGCAAGTCTTTCTATGTCAGAAAACGTACAATCCTCTAAATCATGGGACACTAAAGTAATATTTACATTAATTTTGTCATTTCATGTAGGCTACTTCGTTTACACACAGAGAATAATGTTATATCAATGAATAATTTAAGCTTTTAAATACCCATGTGAACTGGAATTATCCAAATATCGACATAAGTTGTCTAAATGGGCAAATTTATCTGTGTAAATATACGGCACAATGTCTTCGTGATAAACACATGTAAACAAAACTAGAAGTATTCTAATATAGATGTAATTAAAAGCATAGAAAATTGCTTTAATAGCAGATAAAAACGAAAAAGACAGATTTTACAATGATCATAGAACTGTCAAGAACTCGATTAAGGTAATGTATAAGAGAAATTAAAAACACCGTATCTCTACATTAACTTTCCACGGTTATAAAATACTAATCATCACATGAGTCTCAGACTAAGCTTTCATATTTCATTTTTTACATATTTTGAAGCTGATATATATATATATATATATATATATATATATATATATATATATATATATATATATATATATATATATATATATATATATATATATTACACGATATTAAATAAATTTAATACTTTTTTAACACAGTTCAATTTCTTTTTTAATTCTTTAACGACTTATACGAAGAGGCAAATTCTGGTGTGAAATCTGAAATGGAACCTATAACACGTTTTCAAATTAAAATAAATTTTAGGAAAAGACAGG
>NC_090745.1:108804492-108821992 GCF_036898095.1 Palaemon carinicauda | reverse complement strand
AGATATCATGTGTAAAGAAAATTTTTTTTAGCCTGTTAACATCATCACATCCTCAATCATTAAAAATAAAACAAATATAATAAATGACAAAGAGCAAAAACAATAAGTAATAAAATATAATAAAAAATATACGTAAGCAATTATTCGTTCAACAAAGATATCATGTGTAAAGAAAAATTCTTTTAGCCTGTTAACATCATCACATCCTCAATCATTGAAAAAAAAAAAAAAAGATAATAAATGGCAAAGAGCAAAAACAATAAGTAATACAATATAATAAAAAATATACGTAAGCAATTATTCGTTCAACAAAGATATGATGCGCGTGTACGTAATTAAGAATAAAATGATTGCCCTAAGTACATTTTTTATTTCCGTTCCACTCGTTTCCTTTTGACATAAAAGGCAGCGAGACACAATTATGTCTTATCAACTGATGACTGATAATTTTCCTTCGGGCCCAAAGAATGAGATAATGTCATTTATCATTTCCTTCATACAGCGAAAGAGGAAATGTTACCTATTAAAACCAATCATAGGACATTCAATTGACGACGACGACAACAACAACAACAACAATAATAAATATAGTAATAAAAATAAAAATTATATTAATCATAATCATAATAATAATAGTAATAATAATAATGATAATAATAATAATAATAAAATTATAATAATAATTATAATAATAAATATATAATTATGATTAATAGCATTATTATAATCATCATATGTTGGCAAGATGAATAATAAGAGAGGTCGTTATAGACAATTGAATAAATTTAAATGGTAGAGAGAGAGAGAGAGAGAGAGAGAGAGAGAGAGAGAGAGAGAGAGAGAGGGCTCATGTCATTTGGTATTTTCTCATTATTCTATTCATTTCTCGGTCTTAACTGCGATCCCCAACAATTGACTGTCAACTATTTAGTTAATTTGCTGATTTAGGCGAACAGAGGCATTCTCGTCCGTAGAGAGAGAGAGAGAGAGAGAGAGAGAGAGAGAGAGAGAGAGTCAATGATGATACAACCTTTAATTACCGAAGCATGAATGAGCCCCATGTGTAAAAAAACACTTTCACTCCGCTAACAGCATCACATCCTCAATTATTATTATTATTATTATTATTATTATTATTATTATTATTATTACAAGCTAAGCTATAACCCTAGTTGTAAAAGCAAGATGCTACAAGCCCCCAAAAGGGAAAATAGCCCAGTGAGAAAAGGGAAACATGATATAAATAAAAAAGAATATTAACAAAGATAATACATGGCAAAGATAAAAAAAACAATAAATAATAAAATATAATAAAAAATATACGTAAGCAATTATTCGTTCAACAAAGATATGACGCGCGTGTACGTAATTAAAACTAAAATGATTGCCCTAAGTACATTTTTTTATTTCTGTTCCACTCGTTTTCTTTTGACGTAAAAGGCAGCGAAACACAATTATGTCTTAACAACTGATGACTGATAATTTTCCTTCAGGCCCAACGAATGAGATAATGTCATTTGTCATTTCCTTCATACAGCGAAAGAGGAAATAAAAACAAAAACAATGATGATAACAATAATAATAATAATAATAATAATAATAATAATAACAATAATAATAAATATAGAATTATGATTAATAGCATTATCATAATCATCATTGTTATAGACAATTGAAAAGATTTAAATAGTAGTCAAGGATGGTTTTCTTGTATGAGAGAGAGAGAGAGAGAGAGAGAGAGAGAGAGAGAGAGGATGATTATGTCAAAGCAACCAGTTATAGATACATGCAAATTGTGATTATCATTTTCTCTCTCTCTCTCTCTCTCTCTCTCTCTCTCTCTCTCTCTCTCTCTCTTGTTTATAGCCAATTGCTGGGGATTTCAGATAAGGTGGAGAGATAAATAAGATAAAGAGAAAATACCAAATGACATGAGCGTCTGTCTCACTCATAATTATTAACCGTGAAAACGAAGTAACCTCGACGAGGTAATCCCTCCTCTCTCTCTCTCTCTCTCTCTCTCTCTCTCTCTCTCTCTCTTTTACATTGTACTAATGACGCTATCAAGAATAACGAGGAATACTCTCTCTCTCTCTCTCTCTCTCTCTCTCTCTCTCTCTCTCACAGGCTTATATACCCGAGCTATTTTTTCTCTCTCTCTCTCTCTCTCTCTCTCTCTCTCTCTCTCTCTCTCTCTCTCTCTTTGGTGCTACATTCTAAATCTCCTCTTCTCATAAATCCCAAGGCCTTTTATCATACGGATTTATATAAAGTTTCTCCTAGACTCGATATCGCCAAAGTTTCGGTTAGTGTAGTCATGAATCAGGCGTAGCTTCGCATGGGCATAAATTGCTACCTTCCCCAAAAAAGGAAGCAGAAAAATAAGTCGGGTTCTTACGGGACTCGGGTTCATAAATGTCTATCTCAGCGTATATTCAGTGTTTACTTATATCATAACAGTTACTTGAATTTTTTCTAATCAGAAAGAGGCCTTATTATCATTATTATTAATATTATTATTATCATTATTTTTATCATCATTATCAACAACAATTACAACAACAAAAACATCATCATCATCATCATTATCACCATCATCATCAACAGCATTATTATTATTATTATTATTATTATCATTATCATTATTATTATTATTTGCTTTACAAGCAATATGAGAGACAAAACCATATATTGCAAAACGCGGTAGAATTCAATTTAAAAGTAGACTTGACGGCGCATAGGAAAAAACTTATTTCTGTACAACCATTTCACTAATGCAATGAATGTTCATAGTTAATATTTTTGTGTTGAAAATATATATGATCTCCAATAAAACTCATGTATTCATAACATTCATTCTCATAAATCTTACCTAAATTTCACACAATTTTAGCTCGTTCTCCAAGATCATAATGGCTATTAATTCTAATAGTCATGCCGTCTCCATCAAGAGGCTCAATACTACACAGTATTCCAGAAGTTTTATTCCATCTGTGACCAGGTTGTGGAATGATCTTCCTAATTGGGTAGTTGAATCGATAGAACTTCAAAAGTTCAAACTTTCAGCAAATGCTTTTATGTTGAACAAGCAGACATAAATCTCATTTTATAGTTTTTATATGAAAGATCCGTTTTAATGTTGTTACTGTTCTTAGAATATTCTAATTGTTCATTACTTCTCATATAATTTATTCATATCCTTATTTCCTTTCCTCACAGGGATATTTCTCCCTATTGAAGCCCTTGGGCTTATAGTATCCTGCTTTTCCAACTAGGGTTGTAGCTTTGCTAGTAATAATAATAATAATAATAATAATAATAATAATAATAATAATAATAATAATAATAATAATAACAATGATAATGATAATAACAATAATAATAATAATAATAATAATAATAATAATAGGACGAAGAAAAAGAAAAGTTTAGACTCGAGACAAGTACTCTATGTTTCGTTATTATAATTGATATAGATAAAAAACCGCGATTCCAAAGCACAACGTCACACAGAGAAAAATAAACTTATTCTTCAAGATTAAAAATAAAACAACCACACAGGATGGTAACAAAACATTTCAACCCACAGCGGAAAAAAAAAACTATCGGAAACTGGGACTTTTTACCCGAAGTTGGGGTGATTGTTCTAAAGAATCTTGAATTCTTCACGGACCAAAATGCATTTCGGGTGCCCAATGAAGCAGAAATCCCTGGAATTTGTAATTCCAGTCTTTAAAGAAAGCATTGAAAACTCAATGGAGGCAACAGAAACCTTTCCATGTTTCCAGAGGAAAACTTCAGATGGTGTCATGAACAGAGAGAGAGAGAGAGAGAGAGAGAGAGAGAGAGAGAGAGAGAGAGAGAGAGAGAGAGAGAGAGAGAGAGAGAGAGGCTAAAATATTGGGAGTTTTGTACGTGATTGGTGTTCTGTTTTGGTTGGTTTCATACACAGTACAGGAATTGGTCATGAAATAGTATATGATATGCTTAAATAAAGTTATGTGGGATAATGACTTATTCATTATTATTATTATTATTATTATTATTATTATTATTATTATTATTATTATTATTACTTGCTAAGCTACAACTGTAGTTGGAAAAGCAAGATGCTATAAGCCCAAGGGCTCCAACAGGGATAATAGCCCAGTGAGGAAAGGGAATAAGAAAAAACTACAAGAAGTTTAAGAACAATTAATACTATGGATTACTACTTCTACTATTACAAATAATAATAATAATAATAAGAAGAAGAAGAAGAAGAAGAAGAAGAAGAAGAAGAAACATGGTGACCACACGTAAACAAAAGAGAAAACTCAAATTAATAATCTAGCAATCAAGACAAAACAAGAAAACTTGAAAGAACTTAGACTCAAACACCAATAGAGAGAATAACCAGCCCAATTGTGCTTAGCATTTTCGATTACTTTTAGCCTCCACTGTATCTCTAATCGGTCTTTACCAATCAAAACAACACCGTTTAAAGTATAGCAAATGTAAATGTTTGACCTTTGCTTGCGACTTGTGATTTCGTCACCACAATAACAAAGGATAGAAAAAATATAAGAGGGGTGTAATGAGATGATCTTTGTTTCATATTTGTAATCACATTTACAGATGATTCAATTTGGAGAGACGATTTCTTAAACTACTAAATTTTGATAGGCTATTTCTTAAACTACTAAATGTTGAGAGGCGAAATATTAAACTTGAATATCTTGAGAGGTGATTTATTAAACTGAAAAATTGAGGTGCTTTCTTAAAATACAAAATTACTCGCCATTAGCAGAGTTTACAGGGTTGAAAATTATTGGACATCACTATTACCAGGTCCATTAGCGAGAGACTTCATGTTGGCGGCAGCACAAAAAAAAAAAAAAAAAAAAAAAAAAAAAAAAAAAAAAAAAAAAAAAAAAAAAAAAAAAATAATAATAATAATAATAATAATAATAATAATACTGAATAAAAAAAGTCGCCAAAGACTGAATCTTTAAGCACAAATTGCTCGATTCGTTGTATCAGTTGTGAACTATGTTAAAAAAACTGGGTGATTCAATGAAGAGAGAACCAAGTCTACTCTACTTCTAAGAATGAAAACAATGAGCCACATAGAAAGTCAGCTTACGCCTAGAAAGCATGAATGGTCATTTTTGTTACCAAATTGGCGAAAAACAAGTTATATAAAAACTGCGATTTATACAATTCATCCCACAGCGGCAAAAGCAACAGGAAACTGAGGCTGTCCGACGAATCTTGATTTCTATATCGGGTGTCCATGAAAGGGAGCGCTGCTCCCTGGAATTTGAGATTCGTCTTTTGAAAAGAAAACAGTGAAAACACAAAAGGGGGAATAAAAACATTTCCATGTTTCCAGAGGAAAATTCCAGATGGCGTCATGAAAGGGGGTGGGGGTGGGGGGGGGGGTGGAGGAAAGAGAGAAGCGAAAACATTGGGAGTTTTGTGCGTGACTGGGCTCTGTTTTGGCTGGTTTCATACACGGTATAAAATTTGGTCGTAAAATAGTATATGATATGTAAAATAGCGTAATGAAAAATAATCAATTGAATGATTAGTTCATTACTACTATTACAAATACTAAAACCGCTACTTCTGATGTTAATAATAATAAAAACCAATCATCATAAATAATCTCCTTGAGTTTCATTTCTAATCCTGTCCCGCCATTTAACTCTCATTATTTTTCTGAGGGCTTCGCTCTCAAATCTACAAAATCTGTTTCATTGTCAAACCACGACTCATGCGCAAACAGTAACACCGATCTCACTACTGATATATAGATCACCAAACATTTAACTGGGCCTTCACTTTATCTCTAATCGGCCTTCATCAATCAAAACAACACCGTTTAAAGTTCAGCAAATGGGAATACTTGACCTTTGCTTGCGACTTGTGATTTCGTCACCACAATAACAAACGATAGCGACATTATAAGATGGATGTTATGAGATATTCTTCGTTTCCTATTTGTAATCACATCTACAGATGATTCAATTTTGAGAGGTAATTTCTTAAACTATAAAATTTGGAAAGGCGATTTCTTTAACTACAAAATTTTGAGAGGCGATTTCTTTAACTACAAAATTTTGAGAGACGATTTCTTTAACTACAAAATTTTGAGAGGGGATTTCTTAAAACTACAAATCTTGAGAGACGATTCCTTAAACTACAAAATTTGGAGAGGCGATTTCTTAAACTACAAAATTTTGAGAGGCGATTTCTTAAAACTACAAAATTTTGAGAGGTGATTTCTTAAAACTGCAAAATCTTGAGAGGCGATTTCTTAAACTACAAAATTTTGAGAGGCGATTTCTTAAACTACAAAATTTTGAGAGGCGATTTATTAAACTACAAAATTTGGAGAGGCGATTTCTTAAAATACAAAATTTTTGAGAGGCGATTTCTTAAACAACACAATTTTAAGAGGCAATTTCTTGAACTACACAATTTTGAGAGGCGATTTCTTAAACTACAAAATCTTGAGAGGCGATTTCTTAAACTACAAAATTTTGAGAGGCGATTTCTTAAACAACAAAATTTTGAGAAGCGATTCCTTAAACTACAAAATTTTGAGAGGCGATTTCTTAAACTACAAAATTTTGAGAGGCGATTTCTTTAACTACAAAATTTTGAGAGACGATTTCTTTCAACTACAAAATTTTGAGAGGGGATTTCTTAAAACTACAAAATCTTGAGAGACGATTCCTTAAACTACAAAATTTGGAGAGGCGATTTCTTAAACTACAAAATTTTGAGAGGCGATTTCTTAAAACTACAAAATCTTGAGAGGTGACTTCTTAAACTACAAAATCTTAAGAAGCGATTTTTCAAACTGCAAAATCTTGAGATGTGATTTCTTAAACTGCAAAATCTTGAGAGGTGATTTCTTAAACTGAAAAATCTTGAGAGGTGATTTCTTAAACTGAAAAATCTTGAGCGGTGATTTCTTAAACTGCAAAATCTTGAGAGGTGATTTCTTAAACTGCAAAATCTTGAGAGGTGATTTCTTAAACTGCAAAATCTTGAGAGGTGATTTCTTAAACTGCAAAATCTTGAGATGTGATTTCTTAAACTGCAAAATCTTGAGAGGTGATTTCTTAAACTGAAAAATCTTGAGCGGTGATTTCTTAAACTGCAAAATCTTGAGAGGTGATTTCTTAAACTGCAAAATCTTGAGAGGTGATTTCTTAAACTGCAAAATCTTGAGAGGTGATTTCTTAAACTGCAAAATCTTGAGAGGTGATTTCTTAAACTACAAAAATTTCTCGCCATTAACAAAGTTTACTGAGTTGCAAATTATTGAACATAACTACTACCAAGTCCATTCATGAGCGACTTCATATCAGCGGAAAAAAAGAAGAAAGCGGAAATTGATATGAATACTGAATAGAAATGTCGTTAAAGACTAAATCTCAAAGAACGAATTGTTCGTTTCGTTGTATCTGTTGTCAAAAAAAAAAAAAAAAAAAAAAAAAAAAAAAAAAAAAAAAAAAAACTGGGGCTTATTATTTAAATTGCATTTTACTTTCAATTACCTGAAAGGGCAGAAAGAACACTTTAACTCTAGGATCAAAGATAGGCGAGTTATAAAACTTCATTGTCAGTATTGTGTGATTCAAAACGTAATGTCAAAGAAGAGAGAACAAAGTCTATTCTACATCTAAGAATGAAAACAATGAGCCACATAAAAAGTCACCTTTCGCCTAGACATGAATGGTCCTTTTCATGACCAAAATGGCGAAAAACGAGTGATATAAAAGCTGCGATTTATACAATTCATCCCACAGCGGCAAAAGCAACATGAAACTGAGGCTGTCCGACGAATTTTGATTTCTTTCGCGTACCTGAATGAATATCGGGTGTCCATGAAAGGGAGCGCTGCTCCCTGGAATTTGAGATTCGTTTTTGAAGAGAAAACAGTGAAAACACAGAAGGGGGAATAAAAACATTTCCATGTTTCCAGAGGAGAATTCCAGATGGCGTCATGAAGGGGGTGGGGGTGGGTTGGTTATTTGGGGGGGGGGGGGGTTTGGAGGAAAGAGAGAAGCGAAAACATTGGGAGTTTTGTACGTGACTGGGCTCTGTTTTGGCTGGTTTCATACACGGTATAAAAATTGGTCGTAAAATAGTATATTATCTGTAAAATAGCGTAATGAAAAATAATCAATTGAATGATTAGTTTATCACTACTATTACAAATACTAAAACCGCTACTTCTGATGTTAATAATAATAAAATGTAATTATAATAAATAATCTCCTAGAGTTTCATTTCTAATCCTGTCCCGCCATTTAACTCACATCATTTTTCTGATGGCTTCGCTCTCAAATCTACAAAACTGGTTTCATTGAGACTCATTTGCATACAGTAACACCGATCTCACTACTGATATATAGATCACCAAACATTTAACTGGGCCTTCACTTTATCTCTAATCGGCCTTCATCAATCGAAACAACACCGTTTAAAGTTTAGCAAATGGGAATACTTGACCTTTGCTTGCGACTTGTGATTTCGTCACCACAATAACAAAGGATAGCGACATTATAAGGTGGATGTTATGAGATGTTTTTTGTTTCCTATTTGTAATCACGTCTACAGATGATTCAATTTTGAGAGGTAATTTCTTAAACTATAAAATTTGGAAAGGCGATTTCTTAAACTACAAAATTTTGAGAGGCGATTTCTTTAACTACAAAATTTTGAGAGACGATTTCTTTAACTACAAAATTTTGAGAGGGGATTTCTTAAAACTACAAAATCTTGAGAGACGATTCCTTAAACTACAAAATTTGGAGAGGCGATTTCTTAAACTACAAAATTTTGAGAGGCGATTTCTTAAAACTACAAAATCTTGAGAGGTGACTTCTTAAACTACAAAATCTTGAGAAGCGATTTTTCAAACTAAAAAATCTTGAGATGTGATTTCTTAAACAACAAAATTTTGAGAGGCGATTTCTTAAACTACAAAATTTGGAGAGGCGAATTCTTAAACTACAAAATATTTAGAGGCGATTTCTTAAAACTACAAAATCTTAAGAGGCGATTTCTTAAATCCCAAATTTTGAGAGGCGATTTCTGAAACTACAAAATATTTAGATGCGATTTCTTAAACTGCAAAATCTTGAGAGGCGATTTCTTAAATCACAAATTTTAAGAGGTGATTTCTAAAACTACAAAATATTTGGAGGCGATTTCTCAAACTAAAACATCTTGAGAGGCGATTTCTGAAACTACAAAAATTTCTCGCCATAAGCAAAGTTTACTGAGTTGCAAATTATTGAACATAACTACTACCAGGTCCATTCATGAGAGACATCATATCAGCGGAAAAAAAGAAGAAAACGGAAATTGATATGAATACTGAATAAAAATGTCGTTAAAGACTAAATCTCAAAAAACGAATTGTTCGTTTCGTTGTATCAGTTGTCAAAGATACTAAAAAAAAAAAAAAAAAAAAAAAAAAAAAAAAAAAAAAAAAACCCTGGGGCTCATTATTTAAATTGCATTTTACTTTCAATTACCTGAAAGGGCGCAATGAACACTTTAACTCTGGGATCAAAGATAGACGAACTATAGAACTTCATTGTCAGTATTGTGTAATTCAAAACGTAATGTCAAAGAAGAGAGAACAAAGTCTATTCTACTTCTAAGAATGAAAACAATGAGTCACATAGAAAGTCACCTTTCGCCTAGACATGAATGGTCCTTTTCGTTACCATGAATGGTCCTTTTCGTTACCATGCATGGTCCTTTTCGTTACCATGCATGGTCCTTTTCGTTACCATGAACGGTCCTTTTCGTTACCAAAATGGCGAAAACGAGTCATATAAAAACTACGAATTATACAATTCATTCCACAGCGGCAAAAGCAACAGGAAACTGAGGCTGTCCGACGAATCTTGATTTCTTTCGCGTACCTGAATGAATATCGGGTGTCCTTGAAAGGGAGCGCTGCTCCCTGGAATTTGAGATTCGTTTTTGAAGAGAAAACAGTGAAAACAAAACGGAGGGAATAAAAACATTTCCATGTTTCCAGAGGAGAATTCCAGATGGTGTCATGAAAGGGGGCGGGGGAGGAAAGAGAGAGGCGAAAATATTGGGAGTTTTGTACGTGACTGGTGCTCTGTTTTGTCTGGTTTCATACACAGTACAGGAATTGGTCGTGAAACATTACATCCTATGAAAAATAAGAGTAATGAAAAATAATTGAGTTATTAATTCCTTACTACTATTACAAAGTTAAAAGTGCTACTTCTGCTGCTAATAATAATAAAAATAATCATAATAAATAATCTCATTTATAGTTTCATTTCTAATCCTGTCTTGCCATTTGAAGGTTAAAGGTGTCTGGTTTCAGTTCCAGTTTTATCAGAAGACTCACCAGAACGTCAGCCGGGCAAGTCTAACCCCACCCCCACAGTGGTGCCCAACCAAAACAGTGGCCTCCCCAGTAAACAGCCTAAACTCATGCTCCCGTCCTGGGATCGATCTGCTGCCATGCGAATGCTACACGTTACCACTGTACTAACTCCTAATATTCTTCTGAGGGTTTTGTTCTCGAGTCTACAAAATCTGTAAGATTTTGTTTCATTGTCATATCACGACTCAGGTCCATACAGTAACACCGATCTCACTAAACTGATATATAGATAACCAAACATTTAACTGGGCTCCACAAGGCACTAGAAGAGTTGGAAGACCCAGGCCTACATGGCTAAGGATTATGAAGCGTGTAGTAGGAGATGATGAATGGAGAATTATTGATTTAAAAAGCTCAAGTTACAGACTAGACTGGCGAAATTTAACAAAGGACCTTTGCGTCAATAGGCGTAGGAGATGATTATAATGATGAATTATAAAAAAGAATAATAAACATACTCAATAATATTAATATTAATAATAATACGATAATGATGATGATAACAACAAATAACAAGGAGGAGGAGACTAAAGGTGATAATCACGTCAACGATGAATAATGTAATCACGACTTCAATGTCTATGAACGTCTAAGAGACAAAATATGGTTGAATGCTTCGAAGTTGGGAAAATGCTCAAAGTGAAAATTGCTACAAATCTAGCATTCAAATCTATATTCAATCGTGAAGTTTGATAATTACATGTTTTCTAAAGTAAATTTTAATTTCAAATGCCCTTTTTTTTTTCTTTTAGATAATATAAAATAACTAGTGTAAAGGCGGGTTTACACGGTCGAGCCCGGTTGTCGAACCTACTTGTAGAACGGCTCGAAGACCTTTCAGACAGTACATCGAGCCTCAGTGTGCCTCGTGCTAAAACAACGTCAACATGTCTCTCGACCAGGACGATTTGATAGCCATTGCTTTAGCAGTGGCACTAAAAAGAAAAAGAAAGATCAAAGTGGACGAAGAACTGGCTACTAAAAAGAGAGAAATTTTCAAACACCAACTTGCTTATTATTATTATTATTATTATTATTATTATTATTATTATTAATATTACTAGCCAAGCTACAACCCTACTTGGAAAAGCAAGATGCTATAAGGCCAAGGGCTCCAATAGAGAAAATAGCCCATTGAGGAAAGGAAATAAGGAAATAAATAAATGGTGAGAATAAATTAACAATAAATCATTCTAAAAACAGTAACAATGTCAAAAATTAGAGCCAGATGACTGGCGCAATTATTTGCGTATGGATGAAGACACGTATATTGATCTACTGAATCGTTTCAGCCCTTTGATTACTTATGAAGATACAACTATGAGGAAGGCCATAACTCCACATGAAAGACCGAGTGTCACTTTACGCCATTTAGCATCAGGAAGAATTTATTTTCTTCGTCATGGCGTCTCGTGTGCAGTCAGGCTCGAGTTCTTTCAATATTTCATGCAGAGCCGCTATTCCTTTGTTTCTGGTTACTTTATTGGAATAGTCTTTTGATTTAACTTTCCCTAAAGCTGGATGAGCCCGATATGTATGTATGAAATCAAAGTACGACTTCCTTCTCATTCTTGCTTTCATTAATGGCAGCCATAATTAATTTCTTTAATGATGTTTCCTCTAGTAGGTTTGAATAACAACTGAGGTTCGATGCTCGACACCCGTTCACACGTTCACAGCTTCACACCGTTCGTCAAACAATGTAGCTCCGCCCACAAAAGTCAAGATGAGCCTGACTTTCATCGAGCCGATCGGCGAGCGCGCTCGACAACCAAATAGCCCGTTTACACGCTCGAACATCAATTCAAACACAAGGTTGTCGAGCCAGGCTCGACGAGCTGTTCGCCCGTGTAAACCCCGCTTAAAGCAGCCGTCAAAAATGACGTCTAAATATTTAGATAGCTATGCACACACTCACACACACACACATTCAACCCTTCCCACCCTCTCCACCTTTCCTAACTACAACCACCTGGTTCGGCAATTTGTGGGATATCATGGTTGCCAAGTGTACATCTTAGGGTACCTCCTTTCACAAGGGTATGACTACTCACTCTCCCCCTTACCCAAGGGACAGAAGGAGACCGTAAAGCGTGACAAGAACGAAATATATTTATATACAGGGTGTCCCATAAGTCTCCATACAAAGAAGAAATAATACATGCCATTTAATCTAAGCATCATTAAGCCAGGCAATTAAGCCAAACATCGTTTGGCCAGGCAATTAAGGCAAGCATTTAATGGCAGTCATATAGAGCATATTATTCAAATAAAAATGGTTTATGTCAAGAATCATTTATTTTCACTATGTCTGATAACTTATGGGACACCCTGTATGTATAGCCAGACACGTTGCTCTCTTTTATATAGGAGAGGATGAATCCCAGAACACAGTAATCTCTTCACCATAAAAACAAACCATGTAAGATAGTTTACTGTTCCCTTTAAGGGCCACACAAAGTTCTCTAGACATAACACTTTTTGTATAACCAGAAACTAATTGTTTGTGTAGGACATTGCTACCGGAAACTTCAAATTCTTATTTGACCATTGACTTCTCCGTAAGCCCTTCACCTTCACATCACTTTGCCCATCGAATTCATTGAAAAGAAAATACATTCATTTCTCTCTCTCTCTCTATATCTCTCTCTCTCTCTCTCTCTCTCTCTCTCTCTCTCTCTCTCTCTCTCTCTCTCTCTCTCTCTCTATATATATATATATATATATATATATATATATATATATATTATATATATATATATATATAAAAATATATATATATATATATATATATATATATCTGTGTATATATATATATGTATATATGTGTGTGTATGTATATGAACATCTATATATATATATATATATATATATATATATATATATATATATATATATATATATATATATATATATATATACATATATATATATATATATAATGACCAAGAGAAAAAAGAAGATGAACCTCGAGAGATAGTTACAGAGAGACGCACAAGCTTAAATAGCTTACTTATTAAATTTCCCCGCATAGTAAACACGGGTAATGAAAAAAATTATTTTTCAATGATAACAAAAGAACATCTACTGTGTTTACCCACTCGCTCTCCTGTCAAACCAGCCCCTAATTAACCCACACGTGTATCGATCCACACTCCTATCCCCTTATCAACCCACACAGGCATCGAACCACCTCTCTTATCGTATCTTGAATGATTCATTGGAAAATAACAAAATAATAAGTGCGAGAGTAATTAGGGCAATGGCAGTTAGTGTTGATAATGCATTTTATCTGACGGTGAATTCAATAGGAGAAATGCATAAATTTTATCATGAAAATCGATTGCGTCTTTGAAGTGTAATACTTATTTTCCGATTTTCATCAATTATCAAGTAATTGATTGCGACATTTTGACCATTTTAGTCAACAGATTACCTTAAAAGCTCAGTCATATATCATTTAAATGGTGAGTTATAGTCTATTCCAATATTAATGACTTTATTCTAAAACATAAAGATACTCGTGTTTACCTTATAATTAATTGGAATAAAATATGATTATAACAGTCATCCTCGTAATGAAAGAAGTATATGATCTTTATTCTGTTCCCCACCTAAGGTATCACTGAGCTGTTACAGTTTTTATACCACAAAAATAGAAAATAAATGCCTATAATAAAAAGGAAGTCAAACTAAAAAGAGAACCACCATCATATAACGAACTAAATCACTTTTACTATTACATAATGTTTGATAATATTCAAAAGCCAGTGTTTCAGCACAAAAAAAGGTAAAAAATTCATTTTATGGGAAGTTGGGGCTACGGGTAAAAAAATAGAAAGGTTACGTTTTCATTGAGATAAACATAAGTCAGGAAATAGGTTTGTTCGATTTCAGATAAACCGAATAAATAATAAACAATCAACATATATATATATATATATATATATATATATATATATATATATATATATATATATATATGTGTGTGTGTGTGTGTGTGTGTGTGTGTGTTAGTATTCCAACAATACGAAATAACACCACTACCTCGGCGCAAAATTAGACCAAATAAATAATATTACAAATAACCCCCTCCCCTAAAAAAATACCAGATTATAAAAAATGGCACAACACACTAACATAAAAACATTTAACAGATTTAACATGAATTTGCAAATTTTACTGCATTCTTTACGTACGTGACAATTTTTTTTTTACTTTTTTTATATACCGATATTCATTTAAATCCTTATTTAGGAACAAATAAATACCACATACACTGTTCAAGTTCTGGGCGATGTTTAACGTCTGTGGAATAGATATTTATAAAACCCAGGTTTTGTCTGGAGGAAAAAATGCTATCTCTCTAATGAAAAGATTAGTGAAGTGATTACAACTTAGTAAACAGCCATAAAAGAGAAATCTCCTTCATAAATGTTTTATGCAATCTATAAGGAGGGGATGGTTATTAGTCGTTGAGAGAGAGAGAGAGAGAGAGAGAGAGAGAGAGAGAGAGAGAGAGAGAGAGAGAGAGAGAGAGAGAGAGCTGAACTTTTCTGAAAATGAATATATAAAGTATCTGTAAAACACATTCAACAATTAAACAGCTACATTTCCCTTCACTCCAGCACCACCCTAACCATTTCTAACGACGGAGTAACACCGAAATACATTTCAGATAATTTTAAGGTACTCCTCGCATCCAGAGAAATTTTACACTGAAAATGAAGACGAAGTCACTTGGTAATGAAATTACGGGCTGCCATCTCAAGCCTTAATTTCCAGTCCCTCTTCTCTCTCCCCAAACGCGCGCGCGCGTGTGTGTGTGTGCATGTGTGTTCGTACAAGGCCTTGATAAATTACTGCCATTAAACAACCATTGATTATTTTATACCTCTAAAGGTAATTGCTTTATTACATGCACCTTTTTTGGTGTACCTGCTTAGTCTGAATTAGCAGAGGGCCCCTATTAAATGTCCAGTAAGCTTTTATAATGTCTTAATCAACTTAACGCAATTAATTACTTATCAAACTGAAGGCAAAGTTAATTTACATCCATTTCTGTATATAAATGAATACACACACAAACACACACACACACACATATATATATATATATATATATATATACATATATATATACATATATATATATACATATATATATAAATATACATATATATACATATATATAAATATACATATATATATATATATATATATATATTCAAATAAGCCATATATTATAATACATTAAAGTCTGGATTCTCTTATCGACTTCGGGATCAGAGCCCCAGGTGAAATCACTCAGAGAATATAGTACCTGACCGGATGGTTTCGAATCCTGGTCCTGGATACTTGTATGACATTGATCTTACCACATGGCCATGAAGAGAATCCAGACTTTAATGTATTACAATATATGGCTTATTTGAAATATGAAAAACACGTTTAAATGTGCAAAATTTATCATATATATATATATATATATATATATATATATATATAAATATATACATACATACATACATACATACATATATATACACGAGTATGTATATATATATATATATATATATATATATATATATATATATATATATATACACACATATATATACCCATACACATGTCTATATATATAGAGGATAAGAGTTTATATACAGTATATTTTATATATATATATATATATATATATATATATATATATATATATATATATATATATAAATATATATGTGTGTGTGTATGTATATACACACACACCCATATATATATATATATATATATATATATATGTGTGTGTGTGTGTGTATATATGTATATATAAATACATATACATGCATATATATATATATATATATATATATATATATATATATATATATATATATATATATATATATATATATAATCAATGACCAAGATTAAAAAGTAGATTAACCTCGAGAGATATTTACAAAGAGGCACACAAACTTAGATAGCTTACTTATTAAATTTCCCCGCATAGTAAACACGGGTAATGAAAAAAATGATTTTTCAATGATAACAAAAGAACATCTACTGTGTTTACCCACTCGCTCTCCTGTCAAACCAGCCCTTAATTAACCCACACGTGTATCGATCCACACTCCTATCCCCTTATCAACCCACACAGGCAAAGACCCACCACTCTTATCGTATCTTGAATGATTCAGTGGAAAATAACAAACTAATAAGTGCGAAAGTAATTAGGTCAATGCCAGTTAGAGATGATATTTCATTTTATTTGACGGTGAATTCAATGGGAGAAATGCATAAATTTTATCTTGAAAATCGATTGCGTCTTTGAAGTGTAATACTTATTTTCCGATATTCATCAATGATCAAGAAATTGATTGCGACATTTTGAGCGTTTTAGTCAACTGATTACCTTAAAAGCTAGATCATATATCATTTAAATGGTGAGTTATAGTCTATTCCGATATTAATGACTTTATTCTAAAAAAATAAAGATACTCGTGTTTACCTTATAATTAACTGGAATGAAATAATTATACTTATTTTCCGGCTTTAATCAATGATCAAGTAATTGATAGCGACATTTTGAGCGTTTTAGTCAACTGATTACCTTAAAAGCTAGATCATATATCATTTAAATGGTGAGTTATAGTCTATTCCGATATTAATGACTTTATTCTAAAAAATAAAGATACTCGTGTTTACCTTATAATTAACTGGAATGAAATAATTATACTTATTTTCCGGCTTTAATCAATGATCAAGTAATTGATAGCGACATTTTGAGCGTTTTAGTCAACTGATTACCTTAAAAGCTAGATCATATATCATTTAAATGGTGAGTTATAGTCTATTCCGATATTAATGACTTTATTCTAAAAAATAAAGATACTCGTGTTTACCTTATAATTAACTGGAATGAAATATGATTATAAGTCAGTCCTGGTAATGAAAGAAGTATATGATCTTTATTCTGTTCCCCACCCAAGGTATCACTGAGCTGTTACCCAAGGTATCACTGAGCTGTTACAGTTTTTATACCACAAAATTAGAAAAGAA
>NC_090745.1:108789492-108796992 GCF_036898095.1 Palaemon carinicauda | reverse complement strand
ATAAATATAATAATTATATACAAATATCAAAATAGATATTAAAATACAAGTCTATAAAACACCTCTAAATAAATATAATAATTATACACAAATATCAAAATAGATATTAAAATTCAAGTCTATAAATACCTCTAAATAAATATAAAAATTAGAAAAAAAAAAAAAAAAAAAAAAAAAAAAAACGCAAGACTCCTCGACAATATTTCATCCTCCCAACCCGGTACTTACGACCTTCAAAGGAATTTCCTACTTTCAGTGGCCTCCCCATTACCACTAATCCCGAGGGTCTTCAAGCGAGAGAATTATGGGACCTGTCAGAAAAGGTGACGCCCACTTCATAGTTTTCACACCTTGTGTTTGTTCTGCGGTCAAAGTAGGCGTACCTGCCCAGCGGGAGACCCGAAGAGCAAACGAAAATCGACCTTACTGGCAGTTCGTAAGGTTCAAATTTGCCTGTCATGCCCAGGGCGAATGCCCAACCAGCCGTTAATCAAAACCAAATACCAGAGATACTTTATGTGAGGGTCGGGAAGCTTATAAGTCAGGGTTCTCTCTCTCTCTCTCTCTCTCTCTCTCTCTCTCTCTCTCTCTCTCTCTCTCTCTCTCTCTCTCTCTCATATGACGAAACGTTATATCTACTTTGTTTTTTTCAATGAGTGTTTATATCTGTACATACAATGGCCAATTTTAAGCCTAAAGAAACAATATATTGGATCTTATCTATAACTTGACTACATATTCTTGCTCGTGCGGTATCTCTACAGCAACTAGGATTGATATGGGTGTAGAAAGTGGTCCTGTGAGGATGTAAGAATGAAGTGCTCTATGAAATCTACAATTCACAATTAGTGACACTTTTCAGCAAATATTTTTATGTTGTACAGGTTTGCATAAGTCCTTTTATAGTTTATAAATAATAATAATAATAATAATAATAATAATCTTTATTTCAGCAGAAGCCATATACAGAGTTACAATAAGGGTACAGTGATCTTACACTTTTGACATCGGTAAAGAAAAAAAAAGATGAGAAATGCAATAAAATCAGTGATATATTATAAACATCAATTAGCAGGTTGACCACAGAGATCTAAGGTTTGGGTAACAAAGTCACATTAGAATTAACGCTTAGTAATGATGATACCATACATATTAGCAAACAAAGAGAGAGGGAGAGAGAGAAAAAAAAATGGAGATGACAATGATAATATGTTGGAACAGAAATTGCTTGAAATGAAAGAACACAGGGGAGGGGAAAAAAAATTCTGTTTTAATGCTGTTAATGTTTTTAAAATATTTTATTTCAATTTTCATTATTTCTTATATCTTTTAGCAATTTCCTATTTCCTTTCTTCATTGGGCTATTTTTCCCTGTTGGAGTCCTTGGGCTTATAGCATCTTGCTTTCCAACTAGGGTTGTAGCTTAGCTAGTCATAATAATAATAATAATAATAATAATAATAATAATAATAATAATAATAATAATAACTTTATTTTTCAATTAGTATATATTTTGAATATATATAAAACGTACGCTGGCATCACAAACTTCTGTTTGGTTGACTATGTTGACGATGTTAGTTCCAGGTCGTTTATTGAGTTTTTTTTTATAATTTCAACTTTTTTTCCATGTGGCGAAATGTTTTAAATTTTGAAAAAGCAATAGAGGAAAACAATAGCTTTGCATATTTGGCAGTGTATGGAGAGCACAGTCTTGTAAACAAATACCAAGAATTTGAATACCCTGGTACTCCTAGCCACAGAATTCCAAGACCCATATTACTTGAGACAATGTGTTGTCAACTAGCTTAGTTTCGCTTGAATCAGTGGAAAAGGTGGAAAAGGATGTACAGGAGAGGGTGAAAACTGTTTTTATAACTTTTCTAAGTAAAACTAATTTAATAAACACATTATAATCATCTGTAAAATTAACTATCCAACAGAGGAATAAAGATTATATTTAGTCTCTAAACCTACATAAATGTTCTTTTGTAAGGAAACAACATTTAATGCAACGATAGAGAACACATATGAGGTTGTATTTAATATAAATTATTGTCTCTTTTGCAAAGAAACAACATTTAATACAAGAATAAAGAACACACATAAGGTTATTTTAAACATAAATTATTGTAAATGTTTTTAAAAAGTTTGTGAGATATTTACACTATATAAACAAAACCAAAAAAAGGGGTGGGGGAGCATGGAGTTTGGTTGAATAAAAGGTATTAAGCCTAATGTGGTGGAGTGAAAATATAATTTATTCTATTTGGTGAATGAGGTAACATTTACTGACAAACTAACATTAAAATGTAGTCAACTGCATTGATTAGTTCCAATGTTTTATTTTGTATCATTGGCTCCCAAGATTGAACCCTAAGAATAGAAGAAGAAGAAGAAGAAGAAGAAGAAGAAGAAGAAGAAGAAGAAGAAGAAGAAGAAGAAGACCAACAAGATAAGATTGACTGTAAACCATTTACCTTTTAAAAAAATAAGGATCTATTTTCAGAATGAACTTTTAACGATGCCATTAACAAATCAATTTTGGCAACGGACTCCAAGTTGAATATTTTGTTTACAGGCTCTTTTCGATCATTTTTCATTGATGCTGAATGAAAGAGGGTCCTTAAATCATCAATACGGATTAAGTCTTTTTTTACCTCAGTGAGTTTTTCCTCAGCTTTAACCTTATCTTTTTACTTCTATGTTCCTTGTTTCAAATTGAATTTAATCCCCAGCGATATTTCTTTCGCCAGTTCTAGGCTTGATATGAAGATTCAGATGCCCCTTACGTGAAGCTCTATAGCATTGTTATTAAAAAGTGTTAAAACCTCCATGAACTAGTGGTTACCAAGGCACTAATCTTTGATAGTGTAGCTATGCCAAATCTTCATCACTAAATAACTTAGGTATAATACCTAGTAATATTATGATAACGTGTTTTATTATGTTATATCTTTGGTGTCTGGAAGTCCTGTATTTCCTTCACACCACCTGATCTGTGACTAGATTTTTTTTTCCAGAGTTTCTATCATTATTCAAGCAATTTTTGTTCCAACATAATTATCATTGTCATCGCCATTTTTTTCTCTCTTTTTGTTTGCTGATATGCAGGTTATCATCATCATTAAGCGTTAATGCTATTGTGATTTTATTACGCAGACCTTAGAACTCTGTGGTCAACCTACTAATTGATGTTTGTAATATAACACTGATATTATTACATATCTCATCTTTTTTTTTTTACTGATGTCAAAAGTGTAAGATCACTGTACCCCTATTGTATCTCTGTATATGGCTTTTGCTGAAATAAAGATTATTATTATTATTATTATTATTATTATTATTATTATTATTATTATTATTATTATTATTATCATTATTATTACCAATCTAGCTTTAACAGTGAGCTCTTAAAGACGGTACCTGTTCGAATGAATCGATTTAATTTCCTTGACTGAAAACATTTACTGCTTCTGAACTAGGCAATGAAATTCGCAACCAGACAATTAGTCGTACTTACTGTAGAGATGATAATGGGGCTAACGACCTCATTCCAAATAATAATAATGACTAGATAGGCAATCAGTAGAGAGCAGACATCTGCCACGGAAACTTATTTCTCGACCTTTTGCTCAACCTTGATCTCTGACCTAGGACTTTCAAAATTGAATCACTTTCACGTCTCAACATAACAATTAATACCAAAAAGTTTTACTATAGTAAACCTCCACTAAGGCAGCTTATTTCTTGACCTTTTGCTCGACCTTAACCTTGACCTTTGACCTAGGACTTTGGAAGGCGAATCACTTCCACATATCAACATAACAATTAATCCCTGAACGTTTCACTACTCTATGAGTAAAATCGTGGCCAGGAAATTGTTCACACACAAACAAACGGACAAACATGGACGAAAACATATCCTCCTCCCAAATTCGTTGGCGGAGGTAATAATAATATTAATAATAATAATAATAATAATAATAATAATAATAATAATAATAATAATAATAATAATAATAATACTAGCTAGGCTACAACCCTGGTTGGAAAAGCAGAATGCTATAACAATAATAATAATAATAATAATAATAATAATAATAATAATAATAATAATAATATTACTTGCTAGGCTACAACCCTAGTTGGAAAAGCAGAATGCTACAATAATAATAATAATAATAATAATAATAATAATAATAATAATAATAATAATAATAATAATAATAATAACAAAACTAAGGAATGTAATGAAAATGACTGATAGAATCCAATATCACAATGTAAATATTTGCTGATGAGAAGCTAAATATTTACAATAGTAAGTGAAAATGATTCTACCCACGAAAGGTAAAAGTTTCGAAATTTATTGGTAATCACTTAACGGATTGGAGGAAGACGTGAAAAAACTAACATAGCGAACAAGGGATCATTGATAAGCTATGTTTATTTAAAACTGGATAAACAGAGAGAGAGAGAGAGAGAGAGAGAGAGAGAGAGAGAGAGAGAGAGAGAGAGAGAGAGATTAGAATAAATGAATGCAAACTAGAGGAGAATGCTTGAATATAGAAGACAGATTATATGGAATGAATATGGAAACGATTACAAAATAAAAACAAGTAATATGGAAATGAGGAGCTGAATAAAACAAACAAAAGGCAATCCAAACAACGATGAGTGCTTTTGACGAAAGGGGAGAGAAACAGGAGAGAAACAGAAAACAGAATAAACGAAATTCTCATGTCAGCTGAGCTGGGTGAATAAGCAAGCAGCAAACGGTGATTGATTTAAGAATTTTGACTATTTAGGGAAAAGGTGTAACTGAGGGAAAATGGGTAACTGAGGGAAAATGTGTAACTGAGAATAAATGTGTAACTGATGGGAAAAGATGCAACTGAGGGAAATGCGTAAGTGAGGGAAAAGGTGTAACTGAGGGGAAAAGGTGTAACTGAGGGAAATGTGTAAGTGAGGGAAATTGTGTAACAGGGAAATTGTGTAACTAAGGGAAAATATGTAATTGAGGAAAAAGGTGTTTATGAGGGAAAATATATAACTAAGGGAAAAGGTGTAACTAAGGGAAAATGTGTAACTGAGAGGAAAGGTGTAACTGAGGGGAAAAAGTGTAACTGAGGGAAAATGTGTAACTGAGAGGAAAGGTTTAACTGAGGGGAAAAGGTGTAACTGAGGGAAAAGGTGAAACTGAGGGAAATTGTGTAACTAAGGGAAAATATGTAATTGAGGAAAAAGGTGTTTATGAGGGAAAATGTGTAACTAAGGGAAAATGTGTAACTGAGGGAAAATGTGTAACTGAGAGGAAATGTGTAACTGAGGGGAAAAGGTGAAACTGAGGGAAAATGTATGACTGAGGGAAAATGTGTAACTGAGGGAAAATGTGTAAGTGAGGGAAAAGGTGTAAGCGAGGGCAAAGTTGTAACAGGGAAAAGGTGTAACTGAGGGGAAAATATGTAAGTGAGAGAAAGCTGTAACTGAGGGAAAAAAGCGTATCTGAGGGAGAAGGTGTAACTGAGGGAAAAGTTGTAACTGAGGGAAAATATGTACCTGAGAGAAAAGGTGTAAGTGAGGGAAAAGGTGTAACTGATGGGAAAATGTGTAAGTGAGGGAAAAGGTGTAACTGAGGGAAAAGGTGTAACTGATGGGAAAGGGTGTAACTGAGGGAAAAGATGTAACTGGGGGAATATACAGGCTGGATATCATGAGGGTGGGGGGTAAAGCAGAGGGCTAAAAGGTGGATGCAGCTGGGGGGTGGGTGGGAACAGCAAAGAATACGAAATAATGATTACAGTACACCTTGCGAGGTGCACTAATGTCATCTAACAATGAATAATAAATGTTTTTTAAAACTTCAATTCCGATTATTCTCTTCCGATCAAGATGAAAATTAAGAAATAAGGCGGAAAACACCTGAATGCTTATGAAATAATAATAAAAAAAAAAAATTACATAACTCCTTAACAATGGAACAGGAAGAACCCTTAAAAACAAAAATTGTTTTGGGAAATTCCAATAATCACCAAAATAGGATTCGCACAATTCTCGTGAGAAACTAATAATCATGAAAGCAAATCGGGTCTTCTTTCAAAATATGTGAATTTAGGATCTATGGGTTAGCCCGGTACTGGGATGGGGGAGGCCATTTAGCGAGGAGAGGGTGCCTGGGGGGGGGGGGGATCCTCAAAGTAAGTGGGAACGGAGGTAATTTAGAAGGCTAAAAAATGAGGGGGGTAGGGGGTCGAAGCGATGCTACAAAGACACTTTAGAAATGCCAACAATGCACAATGTGAGGTACATTTAAAGTATATGGTGATCAAAAATCTAACTTGTTGATAGTTACGACTAATTTTTAGTTCAGTTTCCTATAAAATACACAACCTTTTGCGTTAGTACTGCTTAAAGAAGAAAAACTATTGAAACAACAAACATTATTATCATTATTGTCACTAGCTAAACTACAGCACTGGTTAGGAAAGCTAGATGCTACAAGCCAAAAGGCTCCGACAGGTAAAAATAGCCCAGTAAGGAAAGGAAATAAGGAAACAAATAAACGATATGAAAAATAACGAACAATCAAAATAAAATATTTTAAAAACAGTAACATCAAAACAAATATTTCATATATAAGCTATAAAAAGACTTATGTCAGCCTGCTCAACATAAAAACATTAGCTGCAAGTTTGAATTTTTGGTATGTCAAAAACTACAAAATGTGTTTCAGTAAACCCTATATAGTGTTTGGAAAATAAAATATCGTCATAAATAAACTTTTTTTTTATGGATTTGTTCTTATCATTTCTTAAAATATGGTAATTAGTAATCTTATTTTTTTTCATTTTTCTCGGCTCTTTAGTTCTAACCAATCTATTCTTTTATGGTCCTCAAACTCACACTAAAGATCAAATCTCCCATTTCTTCTAATGTGTCATAAAATTCTCTTTCCGTAAAGTTTTTACACCAAAATAATTTTTGAAAATTCACCTGCGAAAATAAGAATAAAATATTTTATCGTTATCGGAAGTTAATTATGATGATTATCACGTTAACAAAGAAACACTACATGCTAATAAAAGCTCAAAAATAAACAATAAACATCTAAAATAAGGAAATAATTACTCAACTTCCGGACACAGCTCGGACCGAAATAGGTCTTAGTACAAAGGAAAACAATACCAATAACAATAAAAGAACACGTTTCTTGGTAGTAGGTTGGCCGGAGTACCAGCCACCCGTTGAGATACTACCGCTAGAGTTATGGGGTCCTTTGACTGACCAGACAGTACTACATTGGATCCTTCTCTATGGTTACGGTTCACTTTCCCTTTGCCTAAACATACACCGAATAGTCTGGCCTATTCTTTACAGATTCTCCTCTATCCTCATACACCTGACTACATTGAGATTACCAAACAATTCTCCTTCACCCAAGGGGTTAACTGCCGTACTGTAATTGTTCAGTGGCCACTTTCCTCATGGTAAGGGTAG
>NC_090745.1:108779492-108784492 GCF_036898095.1 Palaemon carinicauda | reverse complement strand
TGGCCGTCCTTGGTCCTAGCTTGGGTGTAGATGGGGCTTAGGCACTGATCATATGTATATATAGTCAGTCTCTAGGGCATTGTCCTACTTGAAAGGGAAACGTCCCTTGCCTCTGCCATTTATGAGAGGTGATTAAACCCTTTAATCACCAATTATTATAATTGGGCAGTTCTGAAGTTCCTGCATGTTTGTAATAAGTTATGTCGATGTCCATAATTGTATGCAAGCCGAATTATAGTCAACTATATCAGTTTAGTGAAATCGATGTTATTGCATGGTCACGAGTCATGGTATGAAAATGAAACAATCTCCAACAGATTTAGTAGACTTGAGAACAAAGCCCTTATATTGGGAGTTAAATGGCAGGACAGGATTAGAAATGAAATTATAAGAGATTACTCAAGTGCCATATGTGGATGAGCTCATGATGAAGGGTAGATGGAGTTGGTTTGGGCATGCTCTTCGCCCTCCCCGAGAGAGATTAGTTCACCAAAAGTTTAACTGGGTTCCACAAGGCACTAGAAGAGTTGGAAGACCCAGGCCTACACGACTGAGGACTATGAAGCTTGAAGTAGGAGATGATGAATGGAGAAGTATTGAATTAAAAGCTCAAGATAGAGACAACTGACGAATCTAACCGAGGCCCTTTGCGTCAATAGGCGTAGGGAGAGATGATGACGATGATGATGATAAGAAAGTACAGAAAAATCTGAGTAAGGTTGAACACCATTTCAAAAGCGCCCCCAAATCCTATTAAATAACAAATATTTTATCAACCTCTTCAGATCATTACTCCTTTCAAATTCTCTGTTTTCCAATATCTCATTACTGGAAAAATTTACGTATTGAACATTTTCCATTATTTAATAAGAAATAACGTCGCATAAATAATGCTAGATAATAATGTAAATATTCAACTGCGTACTTCTACCATAACTTTGACATGAAAAGTTAATATTTAATTTTTTTGCTACGGTAGATTTATTTCTTTTAATTAGCATTTTCCTACTTTACCAAAACACAAGTCTTCTATCTGTTTCCTTCCCTTTAATAAAAGCATATTAATTTTGCAAGAAATTGTTATTTACATTTTTGTTAAAAAAATAAGTATTAAAACAATTCACTCCTTCCTGGTATCAGTTTGCGGTCTACCTGGCCATTGTTAAAATTCTAATCCCTCAATGAAAAAACAACGATAACAACAAAACAAAAAGTCATAATGATTTTATGGAAATAAAATAAAAAAATTCTACTGATAATTGCAAAACATGACATTCAAAATTTCCTTAGAGATAGTCACAAGATGTTAACAATATTCACCCCTTCTTAAAAACAAAGAAAAAAACTTTCCCATTTATAGTAAAGTTTTGCACCTGGTTTCATCTTCTTGACCTTTCAGAATTCTTAGAATAGATGTCGTTATTCCAGAACAACAACTTGAGATTCGAAGCAGTTACTAATTCCAAATTTATTTTGGACATTTTTACTCTCAATGTTCGGAACACTCTCACCTTCAAAAGAAACTATGTTGTAAGTAAATATATATATATATATATATATATATATATATATATATATATATATATTATATATATATATATATATGTATGTATATATATATATTATATATATATATATATATATATATATATATATATATATTTATATATAAATTTTCCTCAATCTAATTTGACAACTTAAATTTTAGATGATTAAAATGATCACGAATTACCTTCAGTATGTGTGAAAAAAAAATACATTTCTCTTATCTTAGTTTGACAACTTAAAATTTTAGACCATTAAAATTATCCTGAATTACCTTCAGTACGTATGAAAAAAAAAAATTCCTAATCTAGTTTGACAACTTAAAATATCAGAGATTAAAATTACCACGAATGCTTTTAGATATTTTACTCTGGTTTAAGCTGAATGGAACTGAACTGTGAAGAGCGAAAAACAATTCGACATTGAAATGACAAGACTGAACAATACAAAATAAAAAAAATAATGGTGATTAAAAACCATTGTCAGTTTTCTCTCACATTAAGGTTGTCTGAACATTGGGGAAAGAACAGACACATTTAATCGAAAACAATTATTCTAAATTGTTTTCATTGCAAAGGATTTGCTTTGTGGGAAAGTGACATTTGCAATAGGCAAATGGATTGATGCCGTAATAACAATTTTGAGATGAAAGTTCCAATCAAATTTATTACTAGAGAAATTATGGTGACTATAAAACTGCGTAAATATTTAATCATATTAAATTTTCACGTCTACAAAATGATAATCACGTATTTTCTAAGTGTATGGAGGACTTTATTTTTAAGAGAGCTACTTTGAAATAGGATGATTTTTTATGTATTTTGAACAACAGAAACAACAATCACTATTAATAATAATAATAATAATAATAATAATAATAATAATAATAATAAAAATAATAATAATTAATTATATTAATTCTATATTACTAATATTATTTCGCCTGGGTGACCGCTGAGGTAGCAGCAGTAAGGGATTCAGTATATGAAGCTTCATCTGTAATAAATAACGGGGAAAGGTGGGCTGCGGCACCATAGCAGTACCAACCAAACTCAGCTGAATCCCTCGTCAGGCTGGGAGGAGCGAAGAGATGAAAGTCCCCTTTTGTTCTATTTTTTTTTTTTTATGCAGACTACCCACGACCCCCAAAATTAAGAAGAAATGCCCTGGTAGATATATAGAATATTTCCTCATAAAGTAAACCGTAATCTCTGATAAAAAAAAAAAAACCACCAGGTTATGGATGTAAGATGTTAAGGAGAAATGCCTAGGTAGATATATAGAATATTTCCTCATATAATAAACTGTAATCACTGATATATATATATATATATTATATATATATATATATATATATATATATATATACATATATATATATATATATATATATATATATATATATAAACAGGTTATGGATGTAAGTGTGACTCACTGAAAATGTAAGTTGAAACAACCTTACCAAATCCATATAAATTCACATCTTTAATTTCTCTTCGTTAAAGCGAAATGCAGCCGAGTCATAATTACACCCTTTAATATCCATTATAATCGCCAAGTCCGAAATCTAGTTTCCAGACCCTATCTAATTACCTCTTGGCGAATCAGTTTATAAACGCATTTCGGACGTCAAATCACCTCGGCGCCGACCAGTGGGAATTCAGGAATTAGTATAAAATTCCAACTGGAATGGGAGGGAGTAGATTGGAGATGGGGTGGGGGGGTAAACGTGGGGGTTTTCTATTCACAAGGGATAAGATGGGGGGGAAGGCTTACGTGCTAATTTGTGCAGATAATATAGGTATGGTGATATTTTATTATTGCATTATTTTATATAGGGCGTCCTGAAACAGTGTTATATACGGTACACACAACACACAACATTATATATATATATATATATATATATATATATATATATATATACAGTATATATATATATATATATATATATATATATATACAGTATATATATATATATATACAGTATATATATATATATATATATATATATATATATATACTGCATATATATACATATATATATATATATATATATATATATATATATATAGTAGCATATATATATATGCATATATAAATATATATATTATTATTATTATTATTATTAAATGCTAAGCTACAACCCTAGTTGGAAAAGCAGGATGCTATAAGCCCAGGGGCCCCAACAGGGAAAATAGCCCAGTGAGGAAAGGAAATAAGGAAATAAGGAAAAATAGAACATTTTAGGAATAGTAACAATATTAAAATAAATATTTCCCATTTAAACTATAAAAACTTTAACAGAACAAGAGGAAGAGAAACTGGATAGAAAAGTGTGCCCAAGTGTACCCTCAAGCAAGAGAACTCTAACCCAAGGCAGTGTAAGACCATGGTACAGAGGCTAAGGCACTACCCAAGAATAGAGAACAATGGTTTGATTTTGGAGTGTCCTTCTCCTAGAAGAGCTGCTTACCATAGCTAAAGAGTCTCTTCTACCCTTACCAAGAGGAAAGTAGCCACTGAACAATTACAGTGCAGTAGTTGACCCCTTGGGTGAAGAAGAATTGTCTAGTAATCACAGTGTTGTCAGGTGTATGAGGACAGAGGAGAATCTGTAAAGGATAGGCCAGACTATTCGGTGTCTGTGTAGGCAAAGGGAAAGAACCGTAACCAGAGAGAAGGGTCCTATGTAGTACTGTCTGGCCAGTCAAAGGACCCCATAACTCTCTAGCGGTAGTATCTCAACGGGCGGCTGGTGCCTAGGCCAACCTACTACCTATAATATATATATATATATATATATATATATATATATATATATATATATACAGTATATATATATATATATATATATATATATATATATATATATATATATATATACTGCATATATATATATATATATATATATATATATTTATATATATATATATATAGTAGCATATATATATATATATGCATATATATATAATATATATATTATATATATATATCCACAACACATATACAATATATATATATATATTATATATATATATATATTTATATTTGCATATATATATATATATATAATTATTATTATTATTATTATTATTATTATTATTATTATTTGCTAGGCTACGACCTTAGTTGGAAAAGCAGGCTGCTATAAGTCTAGGGGCCCCAACAGGGAAAATAGCCCAGTGAGGAAAAGAAACAAGGAAAAATAAAAATATTTTAAAAAACAATACGGGTACCTTAACGTAATGAAAAGGTTTGTGTATTACCATGATCAGCAAAGTAGTACTTGTCAGGGCCAACCATAATAGGTTGGTTTGCTGTGAGCGGCCAGACAAAAATCTTCTACCATCAATAATCCGCACTGACCAGCGTGGTGATGAAAACTGGGGAAACCTCAGAAAAAAATTGACATGTCTGAGGCATTTGTTCGACACTGGACTAAAGTCAGTTTT
>NC_090745.1:108776995-108778992 GCF_036898095.1 Palaemon carinicauda | reverse complement strand
AACCTCATTAGTTCCTTTGGTCGCTGCAACCTCACCATCCTTGTAAACTAAGGATGGTGGGTTTTGGGGGAGCCTTTAGGTCTACCTGCTGAGTCATCAGCAGCCATTGCCTGGCCCTCCTTGCTCCTAGCTTGGGTGGAGAAGGGGATTGGGCGCCGATCACATGTATATATAGTCAGTCTCTAGGGCATTGTCATTTGATAGGGCAACGTTACTGTCCCTTGCCTCTGCCCTTTATGAGAGGTTATTAAAACTTTTAAACAGCAATTATCATAAGTGGCCAGTTCTGAAGTTCCTGCAAGTTTGTAATAAGTTATGTCGATGTCCATAATTGTATGGAAGCCGAATTATAATGAACTATCAGTTTAGTGAGATCGGTGTTATTGTATGGTCACGAGTCATGGAATGAAAACGAAACAATCTCCAACAGATTTAGTAGACTTGAGAGTAAAGCCCTCAGAAGAATATTTGAAGTTAAATGGCAGGACAGGATTAGAAATTAATTATAAGAGAGATCACACGAATGCCATATGTGGATGAGATCATGGTGAAGGGTAGATGGAGTTGGTTTGGGCATGCTCTTCGCACTCCCCGAGAGAGATTACTTCACCCAAAGTTTAACTGGGTTCCACAAGGCACTAGAAAAGTTGGAAGACCCAGGCCTACAGGACTGAGGACTATGCAGCATTTAGTAGGAGATTATGAATGGAGACGTATTGAATTAAAAGCTCAAGATAGAGATGACTGACGAATCTAACCGAGCCCCTTTGCGTCAATAGGCGTAAGGAGAGATGATGATGATGATGATGATGATGATGATGATGATGATGAGAAAGTACAGAAAAATCTGAGTAAGGTTGAACACCATAAAAGCGCCCCCAAATCCTAATAAATAACAAATATTTTATCAACCTCTTCAGATCATTACTTTCTTTCCCCCCACGAAAAATCCGTAAACTCTCTGTTTTCCAATATCTCATTACCAGAAAAATTTACGTATTGAACATTTCCATTATTTAATAAGAAATAACGTCGCAAAAATAATGCTAGATAATAATGTAAATATTCAACTACGTACTTCTACCATAACTATGACATACTCAGTTAATGTTTATTTTATTTATTTTTTTTTTCTATTGTAAAAAAATTTTTTTAATGAGCATTTTCCTTGTTTACCAAAACATGGGTCTTCTATCTGTTCCCTTCCCCTCAAAAAAAAAAAAAAAAAAAAAAATATTGATATTCATTTTGAAAGAAATTGTAATTTACATTTGTCTTAAGAAAATAAGTAATTAAACACTTCACTCTTTCCTGATCTTAGTTTTCGGTCAACATGACCATTGTTAAATTTCTAGTCACCCAATGAAAAGAAAAACAACGACAATAAAAACAAAGTAAAAGGTTATAATGATTTTAAGGAAATAAAAGAAAAATATCTAGCGTTAACTGCTAAACATAACGTATACAATTTCCTTATATATAGTAACAAGAACTTATCAATGTTCACTTCATAATTAAAAGCAAAGGAAAAACTTTGCCATTTATAGTAAAGTTTTGCATCAGGTTTTATATTCTTGTCCTTTAAGAATTCTTAGAATAGATGTCGTTATTCCAGAACAACAACTTGAGATTTGAAGCACTTACTAATTCCAAATTTATTTTGGACATTTTTACTCTCAATGTTCGGAACACTCTCACCTTCAAAAGAAACTATGCTGTAAGTATATATATATATATATATATATATATATATATACATATATATATATATATATATATATGTATATATATATATATTTATATATATATAGATATATATATATATATATATATATATATATATATAGATATATATATATATATAGATATATATATATATATATATATATATATATATATATATTCCTTAATCTAATTTGACTAGTTAAAATTTTAGACGATTAAATGATCACGAATTACCTTCTGTATGTGTGAAAAAAAAATTTCTCTTATCTTAG
>NC_090745.1:108764495-108769495 GCF_036898095.1 Palaemon carinicauda | reverse complement strand
CAGTATTAACAATGAATAACATTAACGCATTAGAAAACAATATTAACAATGAGGAATTCTAACGAAAAAACAATATTAACATTGATGAATATTAACGCACGTCATTATTGCAAAAAAACAACAACAATAACAACAACAAAAACAATAATAACAACAATACTAATAATAATAATGATAATAATAATAATAATAATCATATAAAGTATAAGCAAAATATTGACAAAATCTACCTACCAAATGAGATGGGAAATATAACCCAAACATTTCGGAGACTATCTGGTATTATATTTTCGCGAACTTCATATTACCGGAATGCACGAGAATGAACTTCTAATAGCCAAATCCGATGGTCCATAACAGCAAACATTCAGGAATTTTTGCTTTTTTAATATTTCGAGTAAATTAAATTACCAAGTAAATGATGGTTCATAACTGCAAACATTCACGAATTTTTGTTTTGTTAATATTTCAAGTAAAATAAATTTCAAAATAAACGATGGTCCATAATTACCAATATTCAAAAATTTTTAGTTTTTTTTTAATATTTCGAGTAAAATAAATTTCAAAGTAAATGATGGTTTATAAATGCAAACATTCACAAATTTCTGCCTTTTTAATATTTCGAGTAAAATAAATTTCAAAGTAAACGATGGTTCATAACTGTAAACATCCACGAATTTTTGCTTTAATATTTCAAATTTCATAAATTTCATAATATTTTTCTCAGGTAAAAGTCACAGGAATTAGCACACTCATACCCTTTTCTAGCCCAAACCCGAGTAACATTCTTATGCGAATTACAATGTTCACATCTGCATCGGAATATTTATTTTGGCAAAAGAAAATAGGACAAAAGACGAACAATTAACACTTTTTACAAAGGTATGCTAATCTTAATCAGCTTTGCAAGCCCTTCTCGGAACTGGTACAGAGAGAGAGAGAGAGAGAGAGAGAGAGAGAGAGAGAGAGAGAGAGAGAGAGAGAGAGAGAGAAATTTTAAAATTCTAAGTACAGTAATAAAATATTCGGCATATCACACATACACACACAGTTACATCTATCATTATGAAATCAAATAATCTACAGTCTACACTATGGAAATCAGATCGAGTGATAACATCTACCTTAGTAAGATATCAAATCGTACAAGTTATGAGAGAGAGAGAGAGAGAGAGAGAGAGAGAGAGAGAGAGAGAGAGAGAGAGAGAGAGATTTCCTTGGATGAGCAAAACCAGAAACTTCGATATGGTTTTACACACAATTGATTGATTGATTTGATGTTCTCTGGCATCCTGACATCTAAGGTCATTGACGCACACACAAACACACCGACAAAAACAAAAGAAAGTTCTATCTTGATTAATTTCTAAAGGGCCTCATCATCAAGTTTTTTTTTTCAATATTCACTACTTGACCGAACATTTGCTCTTAATAGACCCAACACAAGAGCCCGTGTCTTGCTATAGGCAAGGCCATCTATAAAAAACGAACGAACTTAATATACCCTCACTTGAAATGCAATTATATAAAAGAAAACAAAATAGTGGGGCAAGTTTACGGGTTCCTATTCTACTTGCTGAATTCATCTTTGCCTTTACATTAAAATATATCTTCTTTAGTACAGGTGAAGATTTCATATATGGTGATTATGAAATTTAAGTGATAAATTAAAATAAATGGCCATTTCGAACACACACACACACAATCATTTTCCAGAGTGGAATAGTTTTCAAAATTTTACCCAGATGGTTGGCTACAAACTTAATCCCTAAGCCGTTGGCTTACTTACTGTACAAATGGTGCTATGAATGCGGAAGGAATTGCATGTAGATAGAAGCAATATATATATATATATATATATATATATATATCAATTTTTAAGCACAAGAGACTGCAATGAGCCACAATGAAGTTCGACAATCCTACGGAACAATTGAAAGTGGATAAATCTGCAACTTCAACTATACAAAAAAATTTTGTCTTTTTAAACCAGTGACAAAGCCATGAAGTCTGAGGAAATTGGTAATGGGTCACAAAAAGACCGGAAAAAAGACGTCCTTTTGCCTTTGCCAGATGAAAGTACGGGTTGCAATGTTGAAAATTTGCAGTAAAAAAAAGAAGTAAAAACCCGGGAATAAATATTGCCAGGATAAACCCGTTTTAAAAACGGATATATTGATGTAAAGCAGTGATATTACGGCCACCAACCCGTAAAAGATAATAACAAAGTAGGGTCAAAATTACGGTCGCCTGTATTTTACTGAAATACGGCTGAGAACAGTATATTTTTAGGACGAATATCCGATTAAGATTACGGTTATTTTAAGTGCGAGGAAAAAGATCAACTTACAGAAATTGATCCGTCCCTGAAAAAAGGATGATTCCTTACCAAGTTACCTTTCCCTTACGGTCATCTGAATTGGCAATAGGAAATCGCAGATCAAGGGGATTACGATCCATCCATTACGGAAATGTTCGCTCACATTCTCCTTCACCATCTTCACGCGACGAAACGAAACTTTAAAAGAAAAAAAACGAATAAATAAAAAAAAATTCCTCTTTTTGGAATCTGATTAGAATGTCGAATTGATTCCTATTACTTGGAACGCACTGATCATATCCGGACTCGAAATCGGATTAATTTTTAGTCTGAAATGCTCGAGGGACATGGGAGTCAACATTATGGTTTTCGTCAAAATATTTTCCCCTCTGTAGGTTTTAGGTAACCAGGGATAACATCATTTTCAATGGAAATTCATTTGTAGAATTATGTGGTGCAATGTCAATTCTAATTTATTCTTAGCAAAGTTGGAACTCTTATTCTTACAGATATTTGATCAAACGGGATCGGTTTGAAAGTAGCTATTCAGTCATTCCTACTGTTAATGTAAACACTTTTCTCAAAAAAAAAAAAAAAAAATGTTTTTCATAAGACATGTTTAGAAAAAACTGTACAATTTAACTGCCATTGTTAATTATAGATATATTCGTTGTTGTTGTAAAAAAAAAAAGAGAAACAAAATAGTAGAATTCTATTGATTAGCTAATCGTGAACAAGTGTTTGTTAAGCTTTAGCTACCGTAACAGTAAAGGAAAACGTACAGAATTATATGCTCTTGGAAAAAAGATAAACAATATCAGGTTATGAAGGTTACACCAACGTAAATGTAGCAGTAACATCGTAGAACGAAGAAAAGAGAACAAATAAAAAAGGAGAAAAGAAACAAAACGTTTTCTTGGCATTACAAAACGTTCAAAATAAACATGGGGAATAAAGATGCCACGTATAAGTATATTCAAGTAATATAAGGAAATCTAGAACTCAGGAGGTTTTTATGTCTCAATAATAATAATAAAAATAATATTAATAATAATAATAATAACGAAAATGATAATAATAATAATGATATTAATAATAATTATAATAATAGTAATAATAATAATAATAATGATAATAATAATCATAATAATAATAATAATAATAATAATAATAATAGTAATAATAATAATAATAATAATAATAATAATAATAATAATAATAATAATAATAATAATACCTTCAGTGCCCTGCATGGATCACACTGACAGCATAATCCCTCACGGAGAGTACAATAATTCGATATATCGTTAAAAATTCTCTGCTGAATGCAATTGCTAAAATTAGTTAAAGAAATGCAAACTTCAAAAGTTCAAACTAGAAGCAAGTGTTTTTATGCTGAAAAGGCTGACATAAGTTTTATTTTAACAGTTTATATAGGAAATATATGTTTTAATATTGTTAATGTTTTTAAAATATTTTATTTCAATTGTTCATTACTTCTTATATCGTTTATTTATTTCTTTATTTCCTTTCCTCACTGGGAAATTTTCCCTGTTGGAGCCCTTGGGCTTATAGCATCTGGCTTTTCCAACTATGGTTGTAGCTTAGCTAGTAATAATAATAATAATAATAATAATAATAATAATAGCTGCATCGGCAGAGTTTATTTTCTTATCCAATTTTTCTATTATCCGGAAAATAGAAAAATTGGATAAGAAAATAAACTCTGCCGATGCAGCCATTACTTTTAACTCAACCTGCCTAAAAGAGGGTCTCCTACCACAATAATAATAATAATAATAATAATAATAATAATAATAATAATAATAATAACAACAATAATTATAATTTTTATTATTATTATTATTATTATTATTATTATAATGGTATAATTCATCTTGGAAGTTTGGTAAGTTAAAAAAATGCAGACTGATTAATTTTCTTTTCAATCAGGAGGTAATAATTTAGTATAATCATGTTAACCAAAGTCTTTGATGAAATTACGTCTCCCACACAATTCATTATATTCATAATCATCCATATAAATCCGCTCCCACTTGACATTTACTTGAGAAACTTATAACAAACAGCAAATACTATTCGAATTTGAACATAAACAAGAACCAACTTTAAGAGTAGCTGCATGCAGATTATCTCTCTCTCTCTCTCTCTCTCTCTCGCTCCCTCTCCTCTCTCTCTCTCTCTCTCTCTCTCTCTCTCTCTCTCTCTCTCTCCTCTCCTATACATTCATTTCGCTCTTTCATATGCATCAACTTAATAAGTGGGTGTTTGTTTACTGAAAATGAAGCACAAACTTTGTACAAAGGTCTCTCTCTCTCTCTCTCTCTCTCTCTCTCTCTCTCTCTCCTCTCTCTCTCTCTCTCTCTCCGTATACATTCATTTCGCTCTTTCATATGCATCAACTTAATAAGTGGGAGTTTGTTTACTGAAAATTAAGCACGATCTTTGTTCATAGGTCTCTCTCTCTCTCTCTCTCTCCTCTCTCTCTCTCTCTCTCTCTCTCCTCTCTCTCTCTCTCTCTCCTATATTTTAATTACGCTCTTTCATATGCATCAACCTAATACCTGGGTGTTTGTTTACTGAAAATTAAGCACGAACTTTGTTCAAAGGTATCAATTTCTCTCTCTCTCTCTCTCTCTCTCTCTCTCTCTCTCTCTCT
>NC_090745.1:108749495-108751995 GCF_036898095.1 Palaemon carinicauda | reverse complement strand
TCATCATATACCAAAGGCACTTCCCCCAATTTTGGGGGGTAGCCGACAACAACAAGAAACAAAACAAAAAGGGGACCTCTACTCTCTACGTTCCTCCAGCCTAACCAGGGACTCAGCCGAGTTCAGCTGGTACTGCTAGGGTGCCACAGCCCAACCTCCCACATTTCCACCACAGATGAAGCTTCATACTGCTGAGTCCCCTACTGCTGCTACCTCCGCGGTCATCTAAGGCACCGGAGGAAGCAGCAGGGCCTACCGGAACTGCGTCACAATCGCTCGCCATTCATTCCTATTTCTAGCACGCTCTCTTGCCTCTCTCACATCTATCCTCCTATCACCCAGAGCTTTCTTCACACCATCCATCCACCCAAACCTTGGCCTTCCTCTTGTACTTCTCCCATCAACTCTTGCATTCATCACCTTCTTTAGCAGACAGCTATTTTCCATTCTCTCAACATGGCCAAACCACCTCAACACATTCATATCCACTCTAGCCGCTAACTCATTTCTTACACCTGTTCTCACCCTCACCACTTCGTTCCTAACCCTATCTACTCGAGATACACCAGCCATACTCCTCAGACACTTCATCTCAAACACATTCAATTTCTGTCTCTCCATCACTTTCATTCCCCACAACTCCGATCCATACATCACAGTTGGTACAATCACTTTCTCATATAGAACTCTCTTTACATTCATGCCCAATCCTCTATTTTTTACTACTCCCTTAACTGCCCCCAACACTTTGCAACCTTCATTCACTCTCTGACGTACATCTGCTTCCACTCCACCATTTGCTGCAACAACAGACCCCAAGTACTTAAACTGATCCACCTCCTCAAGTAACTCTCCATTCAACATGACATTCAACCTTGCACCACCTTCCCTTCTCGTACATCTCATAACCTTACTCTTACCCACATTAACTCTCAACTTCCTTCTCTCACACACCCTTCCAAATTCTGTCACTAGTCGGTCAAGCTTCTCTTCTGTGTCTGCTACCAGTACAGTATCATCCGCAAACAACAACTGATTTACCTCCCATTCATGATCATTCTCGCCTACCAGTTTTAATCCTCGTCCAAGCACTCTAGCATTCACCTCTCTCACCACTCCATCAACATACAAGTTAAACAACCACGGCGACATCACACATCCCTGTCTCAGCCCCACTCTCACCGGAAACCAATCGCTCACCTCATTTCCTATTCTAACACATGCTTTACTACCTGTGTAGAAACTTTTCACTGCTTGCAACAACCTTCCACCAACTCCATATAACCTCATCACATTCCACATTGCTTCCCTATCAACTCTATCATATGCTTTCTCCAGATCCATAAACGCAACATACACCTCCTTACCTTTTGCTAAATATTTCTCGCATATCTGCCTAACTGTAAAAATCTGATTCATACAACCCCTACCTCTTCTAAAACCACCCTGTACTTCCAAGATTGCATTCTCTGTTTTATCCTTAATCCTATTAATCAGTATTCTACCATACACTTTTCCAACTACACTCAACAAACTAATACCTCTTGCATTACAACACTCATGCACATCTCCCTTACCCTTATATAGTGGTACAATACATGCACAGACCCAATCTACTGGTACCATTGACAACACAAAACACACATTAAACAATCTCACCAACCATTCAAGTACAGTCACACCCCCTTCCTTCAACATCTCAGCTTTTACACCATCCATACCCGATGCTTTTCCTACTCTCGTTTCATCTAGTGCTCTCCTCACTTCCTCTATTGTAATCTCTCTCTCATTCTCATCTCCCATCACTGGCACCTCAACACCTGGAACCGCAATTATATCTGCCTCCCTATCATCCTCAACATTCAGCAAACTTTCAAAATATTCCGCCCACCTTTTCCTTACCTCCTCTCCTTTTAACAACCTTCCATTTCCATCTTTCACTGTCTCTTCAATTCTTCCGCCGGCCTTCCTTACTCTCTTCACTTCTTTCCAAAACTTCTTCTTATTCTCTTCATATGACTGACCCAGTCCCTGACCCCACCTCAGGTCAGCTGCCCTCCTTGCCTCACGTACCTTGCGCTTTACTTCCACCTTTTTCTCTCTATATTTTTCATACTTCTCTATACTATTACTCTGCAGCCATTCTTCAAAAGCCCTCTTTTTCTCTTCCACTTTTACCTTCACTCCTTCATTCCACCATTCACTGCCCTTCCTCATGCTGCCTCCAACAACCTTCTTGCCACATACATCACTTGCAATCCCAACAAAATTTTCTTTTGCTAACTTCCACTCCTCCTCTAAATTTCCAGTTTCTCTTACTCTCACCTCGTCATATGCCATTTTCAACCTTTCCTGATATTTACTTTTTACCCCCGGTTTTATTAGCTCTTCAACCCTCACTAGCTCCCTTTTACATCCACCTACTCTATTCCCCCACTCTTTTGCTACAACCAATTTTCCTTCCACCAAAAAATGATCAGACATACCGTTAGCCATACCC
>NC_090745.1:108716995-108744495 GCF_036898095.1 Palaemon carinicauda | reverse complement strand
CAAAAAATGTCAGTTTTAGTCGCATACTAATACAATACAGTGCTCACTTGGAGTTATTCACGTCTGCTACACATAAAAAAGAAAAAAAAATCGAAACATTCAATTAATCACATATATACATAGGCTATGTCTCATACCTTTTCCAGAATAAGAAATAGCAGATGGTGATTTGACTGCATGTAGTGTGTATTCCTTCTCTGCATTAGGAAGCATAAAATATTCACATTTGCTTTAAATTGTACCGATACAGATAGCAAAATTAAAAATAATAACTTTAAGCTGCTCGCCACCAAAAAAAAAACACTAACAAACCATGACTGATTTATCAAATTTAACGTAAAATTTACAGAATCAAAATTAGAGGTCCACATTTAACAAATCTCCAATGACATCTGAAGCCGGTTTCCAGGATATACACCGAAATTCCGTAATAAGCTGGAGTGGGTTTGGAGAAATTACCCAAACCGGTGATCTGTGGATATACAGCGCAAGTGGGGGAATCCATTTAGAACCAGATGCCTTCCCCTACCGGCCCTTTCTCGCTGCGTGAAGTATAGTCACATTTAATTTAGTACTTCACAAAAAATTTGATTACGGAGGGGAAAGTTTTCGTCGCATACTAATACAGTACAGTGTTCGTAAACCGATTTATATTTTGGAGTTACTGACCTATGACACTGCAAAACTCCCAAAAATTAAATAAATCGAAACGTTCAATTTATCACCTTTATACTTAGGCTTATCCCTATTATATTACCTTTTCCAGATTAAGAAATATCAGATGGTGATTTACCTTCATGTAGTGTGTATTCCTTCTCTGCATTAGGAAGCATAAAATATTCACATTTGCTTTAAATTGCACCGATACAGATTGCAAAATTAAAAATAATAACTTTACGCCGCTCGTCACCAAAAAAAAAAAAACTAACAAACCATGACTGATTTATCAAATTTAACGTAAAATTTACAGAATCAAAATCAGAAGTCCACATTTAACAAATCTCCAATGACAACTGAAGCCGGTTTACAGGATATACACTAAAATTCCTAAATTGCAGTCTACTGGAGAAGCTTCAAACACAAGAACCAATCAGGTTTCAGCAATATTCCCTTTCCCATAAATAGAACAAAATCGAATCTCCATCACGTGACATCATTCATATCTCTAGAAAAACTCACTATGTCTAACATTACATATCGGCAGATATTTCAATAATCGTTAATTGCCAATCGGTTTTATTCTATTTTACTTATTATTCATATTAAAATTATTCATTATAAGAAAAGAAGCCATTTTTTCCTCATTGGAAGGTAATAATATCAAATAATGAGTCTAACTCGTTTTACGGCAAATTTTTTTTTTAGAAATTTGTGGATGAGAATATATATATATATATATATATATATATATATATATATATATATATATATATATATATATATATATATATACATATATATACATATATATATATATAATATATTATGTATATGTATATATACACATTATTATTATTATTATTATTTTATACACACACACACACACACACACACACATATATATATATATATATATATATATATATTATGTATATGTATACATTAATTATTATAATTATCAATGTTATTATTATTATTATTATTATTATTATTATTATTATTATTATATTATTATTATTATTATTATTATCAACATAAACAGTGCAACACTTCTACGTCAAACAAGTGTTTAAAACGTAGAAAGGGAGTGTGCAAGTAATTATACATTCCCACGCCATGGAACTCGTTGAACCATTCATTGAAACACCCACCTTCACCCCACCTGGAAAAACGCCCCAATTAGCAGTTATTAATGGAATACTTTGATTCGACCTGGAAAAGCGCTTTCACCAAAGGCCTTTGAAGCGAGCTTGTTTTCATGCCAAATTGGTCATTATAATACAGTATAGTCCGTGCGCCAATTACCGAATTGTGCACTTTTGTTGCACCTCAATTGAAACTAGTTTGATGTTACCAGCAGTTTCTAGGTCATATAAGACAATTTTCACCTGTAATTGGCACTACCTGGCAGGCAATTTTTACCAGAACCTTTATCAAGTTATGCGTCAGCCAAAAAGCCAATTTCATGACTTTATATAGGTCAGGCAGGTGTAATCACTCGTATAAGTTGGTGGATGTTTGGGTATTTGAGAGAGATTTCCATTTCACCCCTTTCTGGACGACAGGTGTTTAGGACCGAGAAATCGGTCAAATATTCTACAATAGGTACTTATGTATTTGAGGTTCTCGGACACCTGTCGTCCAGAAAGGGGTGAGATGGAAATCTCTCTCAAACACCAGGACATCCATCAACTTATATGAGTGACCGTACACTTTCTTGGAGTTCCAGGGTGTCTCAAAGGGTTGGATATGAATGTATAGACATAAGTGAAACTATATTGGTTTGCTTATTCTTGTGAAAATCCATATGTTCTAGCACGTTATTCCTGATGTTTACTTTTTTATGAAAAAGTACCACACTATTAGTATTTCTGATTTATACTGTCTTTAAGTGTCATTCCTTGTTTTTTCATTGTAATGTTTATATCTGATTTCGGATGATAACATAACATCACACCCATAGCTCAAACAAAATGGTATCAAAATGGATTATCTATAACTCGCATAATAATTCTATAATTCATTTTGCACGATGTTTCAGATGTTAATTTTTGATGATGCAAATTCGCGCGCGTGTGTGTATGTATGTATGTATGTATGTATGTATGTATGTATGTATGTATGTATGTATATATATATATATATATATATATATATATATATATATATATATATATATATATATATATATATATATATATATATATATATATATATATATATATATATATATATATATATATATATATATATATATATATATATATATATATATATATATATATATATATATATATATATATATCATATATAAATTTATATATATATATATAATTCATATATAAATTTATATATATATATAAATATATATATATATTTATGTATATATATATATATAATATATATATATATATATATATATATATATACTTTTATTATATCTTTCCTTGTATTCTATATAGTTTTATCAATTTTCGGTGTATTATATATAATCTTATTAATTTTCTTCATATTGTCTTACTATCGTAAGTTGCCAAACATCTCAAGATAGCTGAATCACTTGTCTCTCTTGCGGCTCCTTCCACATGAGTTCATAGTCAAGAACCACATTGAAAGAAGTGTTTGTGTCATATCGTATCTGTTTCTGGTAGCGTGACTCCATTAACAGCACAAAGATGGAAGAATCTTCATGAGAATGCAGGTGCCAAGATGCTATACATAGACAGTTCAAAGATAAGACAAAGGGCTTTGTGGTGGCAATCATCGCCAATGCTATCAGAGCTACACAAACAACACCCTCATCAAAAGACTACAGATTAAGAAGGGCAGTAAAAGTTAATCATCCCTCTTTATGTCTGCTGATCAAAAGGGTCAATGAAAGTCCTTATCATCTCTCTTTGTGTCTGGTTATTAAGAAGGACAGTGAAAGTCTTAATCTTCCCTCTTTATGTCTGCTGATCAAAAGGATCAATGAAAGTCTTAATCATCTCTCTTTGCGTCTGCTTACTAAGAAGGACAGTGAAAGTCTTAATCATCCCTCTTTACGTCTGCAGATCAAAAGGGTCTATGAAAGTCTTAATCATCTCTCTCTGTGTCTGCTTATTAAGAAGGACAGTGAAAGTCTTAATCACCCCTCTTTATGTCTGCTGATCAAAAGGGTCAATGAAAGTCCTTATCATCTCTCTTTGTGTCTGCTTATTAAGAAGGACAGGGAAAGTCTTAATCATTCCTCTTTTTGTCTGCTGATTACAAGGATATAGAGGGTCAGTTAAAGTCTTAATCATCCCTCTCTTTGTCTGCTGATTACAAGGATATAGAGGGTCAGTTTAAGTCTTAATCATCCCTCTTTATGTATGCTTAACAAGAAGAGCACTAAAAGTCTTAATCATCCCACTGCATGTCTGCTGATTAAGAGGGTCAGTGAAAGTCTTAATCATCCCTCTTTAAGTAAGCTTATTAAAACGAACAGTGATAGTCTTAATCATCCCTTTTTATGTCTGCTGATCAAGAGGGTCAATGAAAGTCTTAATCATCTCTCTCTCTCTATGTCTGTCTATTAGCATAGAAACAGTTGGTGCCAGTGTGAGATTAACCTGTTCAGTTAAACCATACACAAAACCAGATACGTGAATCTTCAGCCAACATACACGATGTCGGGTTGGGGGAAAACGTGAAAATTTGAGCAGTCAAGCAAAAGACTTAGGGTAGGTGTAACGCAGAGAGATAAGCAATATTTTTCAATACAAATAAGAGGAAAAGACTCGATTGCCATTGGATGAAATATTACTAAACATGCTACATTAGATATACCCGTGATGCAAAGACTACTAAAGAAAAAGATACCGAGGCCTGTGACTGATATGAGGCCTTGATTCAGCTACTGGGTGTTGCACATGAGATCATCGATGATCTGGATTTCGAAAATATAGCAGATGTAAGGAACTTATACATTGACCTACTGGCAGATTATGGCATTGGTGCAGTAAATAACTGCTCTGAGTAACTCAAAAACAGACTCCAGCAGCACCCTGGCAGCAGACAGTCATTCTGGCAGCCACGCGCGCGCGCGCACACACACACACACACACAAAAAAAAAAAAAAAAAAAAAAAACTCAGATTGTCTTCTTAAAGAATGTATCCATTGGCAACAAAGTGGAAGTAGCCATTTCAGCCGCTTCCACCAGTGACTTTCAGCTAGCACTTACATCTGGGTTGGATTAACATTAGGAGATAAATTAAGTGCTTAGATTTGCACAAACTATCAGAGCAGAAATAATGGCTGTCTAGAACAAATTCCTATAGCTACCAACATTTGAAGACCTCATAGAGAACAATGTTAACACATACATATGTGAGTGTATGTGTGTGTAAATACGTAAGATTTTATGAGAAACACGGAGTGGGCAGGTAAAGTGTAAAAATAAGAAAAAATGTCATACACTAAGAAAGCATCGGAAACCAAGAGAAAGACGAATTAATCTCCCACAAAACAAAACAGATGAGAAAGGAATATCTGGTATTGGAACATACACTGCACAACGAAATAATCATTAGATTTGTATAAATTCTATTTCAAAACCCATCCAAATATTGAATATCTAAGATTTCCTGTCATCATACATACATACATATACCAAGGCACTTCCCCCAATTTTGGGGGGTAGCCGACATGAACAAATGAAACAAAAACAAAAAGGGGACCTCTACTCTCTACGTTCCTCCCAGCCTGACAAGGGACTCAACCGAGTTCAGCTGTCATTATACATTCTTCAAATCATGATTGTCAAACTACAAGAACTAATATATATAAAAAAAAATTCAGAAGAAAAGTGAACACTTGTACAAATTTATTGAATAACTTTAAAACATGTATAAAGGAAACGTTTCGAGAAGCTAGCAAAAAATTGAAAAGAAAATTTATATTTTCTCCTGATAAGAGATCGAAGGTCTATAAAAAAAGAATGTCAAGACCAACATCAGTCTAATAGGGCCGGTACCAATTTCCTCCCCCCCCCCTTCTCCCTTCTTCCCTTCAAGGGTTGAGGTGGCTGATGTGGTAACGTCCCTGAGCGGTGATTGCCAGACTGGGGTTCGAGTCCCGCTTAAATTCGTTAGTTTCTTTCATCGCTGCAACCAGGGTTAAAAGAATACGGCTGCAACCTCACCATCATTGTGAGCTAAGGATGGTGGGTTTGGGGGAGACTATAGATCTATCTGCTGAGTCATCAGTAACCATTGCCTGGCCCTCTTTGGTCCTAGGTTGGGTGATGATTATATGTATATATGGTCAGTCTCTAGGGCACTGTCCTGCTTGATAAGGCAATGTTACTGTCCCTAGCCTCTGCCATTCAAGAGCAGCCTTTGAACTTTTAAAACCTCCTCCCCAATTTACAATTTCAGATTTCAAATTAAGTTTGTTTGTCCCAGTTTTGGGTCCTCCAAGACCCCGACTTATTTCTTTCCATCCACAGATTTCCAAAACTTTTGCGTCGTAAAAGAGTTAGATTCATTATTCTGGCTATAAAAGCAGCAAGGTTCATTTCTCCCGGCCATAAAAATAGCCAAACTAATCTCTGTTGGCTATAAAGGAAGGAAGTGGTTCTAAGTCCGCTTATTGGACTGAGGAAAAAAAAATCTTTGATCAAAAGACTTATCGAGGTGTTTGGGAAAAAGAACCCAGGTGTCTATAAATATTTCGTTTATGTGCCATAGTGTATAGAAGAGAAGCAATCTTAATAAAAAAAAAAAATATATTGAAATTTACGAGAAAAGGTTGGAGATGAAAAGTAGCCCAGATGGAGACTGATTAGATTCTTAAATTACTTTTGTTAGTATTATTGTTTGAGCTAGAATTAACTTTCGATTAGTTTTCAATTTTCTATGTGGTTGAAACAGCAATTATTTTCAGTACATAGTAAGTCAATCATATCACTATCATAATTAAACATCTAAATTAAAAAATTTTCGTATATAGAACGCTACACAATTATTATATATTTACTTGGAAGTATTTTGTCATGTCAGCAATACACATTGATAAGGACATTTTAACGATTCACCCATGGTCATGGTCTAAAATTAAGTAAGTTCATCTTTCTCTGCTGTGACCTCCAAAACTTTATAACGAACTCATAAACTATCTCACTTTTTGCATACACACATACCTTACTTGTATACCAAATTAAAACTAAAAAAATACTGAGCTCAAATTTAAATTCTTTTTCTGTTATTGTCAGAGAGCATCATACGAAATAACATCAGTGCGTTTATAGGAAAATTGTTCTTCGTCTCAATTATCAAATCTGCATGGGAATTGTCTCTTAAATTTCTTTGTTAACAAAACAAAGTCCCCACCGAGAGCGACTTTTATCGCTGAAGGTCGTGCTGACACGCACATTGTATATCTAATGGCCATGGATAAATCAAGAAAATATTACAGTAATGATTTGGTTCACTTCTGGAGTGTGTTTTTCGTTGTTATTCTCTTCCCATTTGGCTCTCACTTCATTAAACGTAACCAATTATTATTTTTAATTACAGTCAGCATATAATTTTCTCTGTCACTCTCTCTTTCATGATATGCTTGCAATATAATTTTATTGTCATTTGGCTCTCAATTCATTAAACGTAACCAGTTATTGTTTTTTCATTTATGTCAGCATTTAATTCTCTCTCTCTCTCTCTCTCTCTCTCTCCTCTCTCTCTCTCTCTCTCCGATGAACAGTTTGCAATATATTTCTATAGTTATCAGACACAGCATCGGAAAACAAATATTTTTGCATCTATTTTGCGATTGGGAAATCTCTAAGGTTTAGGTACAATGAAATCGTCTCTTAGGAGCGATCTTTTATAGCACAGTGTCAGGTGTCAAAAAATAATACAGGATAAATAAAATAACCCACAATGTATGAAAATTAAATACATTTAGTTTCGAAGGGGACCATCCTCCCTTCCTCTTCAGAAAAACAAACATGAAGAGGAAGGGAGATGGTCCCTTCGAACAGCTAAATAAATTTCCTTTTTCATACATTGTGGGTTATTTTATTCATCACAATACACGGAAAATTTTGTATTTTAATGTAATACAAAATAGATCTAATATCAAACAAGAAAAATTATCAAAGCCAATTCTTATTTCTATCAAGTCTCTCTCTCTCTCTCTCTCTCTCTCTCTCTCGTTCAAAGTAATAGTAACCTTATTTCGCCTACAGCTCACCTCTAGTTGTTAACCATACTTTTCCAGTTATAATTCCTGGTCTGGCAAAGACCTTCTCTCTCTCTCTCTCTCTCTCTCACTCTCTCTCTCTCCTCTATATATATATATCTCTCTCTCTCTCTCTCTCTCTCTCTCTCTCTCTCTCTCTTAATCTTTTACTATCATCTAATCTTTTTCCAACCTAATGATGATAATATAATTTTTTCAATAATGATGATATCAATGACAAAAGTTATACTATAATATCAAAATAAAAAATAATAATGATAATATAATAATAACAGCAACAACAAAAGTGACAGAAATAATAAAAGAAATAAAAAAATATTCAATTGAACAGCATCTAGTCCCGCTTACTGCCATTAAAAAAACCAATGAAAAAAAAACTAAATATAATACACATCGTCTTACAATATCATTCAAAAGCGTTTGTGAACTATATTAGTCTTTTGGCAATAAGAAATTGCCTCACATATTAGGAGAGGAGTTTTATTGGAGGCAAAATAAAATAAAAAGATATATCGCGATTCGCGCAGACCTTTGATCTCTCTTTCTTGTTGGCTGTAAAGGTAAAACGTCTCTCTATTTCTCTCTCATATACAGTAATGGTAAACTGCCAATAAACATACGCAGTGCTCTCTCTCTCTCTCTCTCTCTCTCTACAGTAAAATGAAACTGTCAAAGAACGTCAGCGAGAGTTCTATTTACAGTAATAGGAAAATGTCACATAACTTCAGTGCTCTCTCTCTCTCTCTCTCTCTCTCTCTCTCTCTCTCCAGTAAAATGAAACTGTCAAAGAACGTCAGCGAGAGTTCTATTTACAGTAATAGGAAAATGTCACATAAACTTCAGTGCTCGCTCTCTCTCATCTCTCTCTCTCTCTCTCTCTCTCTCTCTCCAGTAATAGTAAACTGTCAAAGATCATACGCAGTGCTCTCTCTCTCTCTCTCTCTCTCTCTCTCTCTCTCTCTCCAGTAATAGTAAACTGTCAAAGACCGTACGCAGTGCTCTCTCTCTCTCTCTCTCTCCTCTCTCTCTCTCTCTCTCTCTGGGTTTACCATCTCTAGAAATAATTCAAATGATACTATTATCAACCATGAGAAATTCTGACATACTCAAATAGGTTAGAAATTTAACTCGTCGATGTGCTGTCTAGATCTCGATCAACTTCTAGATCTCGATCAACTTCTAGATCTTGATCAACTTCTAGATCTCGATCAACTTAGTTCCAACATTCCTATGAAGATCCAATGCACACAGTTCATAGCTGTCGTCAAAATCGTAGGTAAAAAATGATTCTCTAACGATTCTTGAAATTGAAATCCCCATAACATCGGTGATCACAGTTGTTATAAAACCAGTTTTGCGTAACACACAATCACAGAACTACGTAGAATTCGTTAAATATCTTTATTGTTATGGGGATTTCAACCCTTACGCTGAAGCTTAAACAAAGTCAGATTATTTCAATTCCATATTGAAGCAAGACATTGAGTTTCTTTTAAAGTCGGAGGTGATTTACAAAATAGATCCGAATTTTTTTTTTCAATCCTTACCCTGAAACTTAAACAGAGTCAGATTTTTTTTTTAATTCCATATTGAAGTAAATAGGTTAAGTCTCTTTTTAAAGTCAGGGTGATTTACAAAATAGATCCAACTTTTTTTTTCAACCCTTATCCCAAAGCTTAAAAAGTCAGATTTTTTTTTTTAAATTCCATAATGAAGCTGAGATTGAGTTTCCTTTAAAGTCAAGAGTGATTTACAAAATAGAAGTTTAAAACAAGTCAGATATTTTCTAATTCTATATTGAAGCTAAGATATTAAGTGTCTTTTAAAGTCAGGGTGAATTTACAAAAAAAGATCAGACTTCTTTTTTTCAATCTTTACCCTGAAGCTTAAACAAAGACTGATTTTTTTTCAATTCCATATTGAAGCCAGGTGATTGAATTTCCTTTAAAGTGATATACAAAATAGATCCTACTTCTTCATTATAATAAGGGAAAAAATATAAGCGTTACCCATAACCCCTTCACACCAAATCAGTTACTCTCCTGCCTATATATTCCTAACATATAAACCAAGACTGAGAATCTTATGCTACAACTAGATTAATTCTTATAAATAAAAAGAACAAACATCAATTTTCAATTAAGTAATGACCAGATTTCTAAAATTTCAAACTACTTCATGTAATAAATAGCAATATCAGTATTCAGAACTGACTTTAATTGCTAGCCAGTCATTTTCAAATAAAGGAACAATTACTTTTGATAAATCACTGAAATCAATATACGAGGATATTTTTTTTTTTTTTTTTTTTTAGAAAAAAACGTACTTTGTGAATGAAATTTTACTTTGGAAAATACGTCCGGAAAAAAAATCATCTGAATTTGTTAACAAATGTTAGGAATAAAAACAAATATAATGTATAATCAAGCTGGAAATATGTTATCTCTTAAAATGTTTTATGACAACTTCCAAGAAAAAAACATCATAATTAACGTATGAGAAAGTTTTGTAAATATATTACTTTCTAAAGTGTTACCTCTCAAAGTTTTCCTTACAAACTCTTTAACGAAATGAAAATCAAACCCAATTACTTTAATATAACTAGAGGGGTACTCAGTAGAGAGCAGACCTCCACCACGCAGGTTATTTCTCGATCTTAACATGTATTAATTGGCGTGGATTTTCATACACTCAAATAGAACCAAGTTTAAGTCTCTGTGACAACGATGTCCAAACTTATGGCTGATTACGTGAATTGGATATTTTACTTGACCATGACCATGACCTTTGACCTTGACCTTGCAAAATTTAATAATTCCAGATTTTTACATGAAAGTTAATCCATACAAGTTTCATTACTCTACGATTAAAATTGTGGTCACGAAGCTCTTCACAAACAAACAAACACACATAAACAAATATATTGGGGCCAGGAAGCTGTTCACAAACAAACAAACACACATAAACAAACACATTGTGGCCAGGAAGCTGCTCACAAACAAACAAACACACAAACAGTGAAAACATAACCTCCTTCCAACTTCGTTGACGGAGGTAATTACTTCATATAAAAAAATACTGCACGTATAAACCACTAGAGTCGAATTACTTGTAATACATTCCGTGAATTACATCACCTCGCTACTAAATGTCCCCAATAAATCAAAAATTTCAATTGAAGTAATTTCGACATTGCAGGAATCCAGTGCTCTCTGAATACGAAGCTTAACGAGGAAGTTTTAATCACTTTAATCCTTTCTGCAAAAACTATTGAATCCGTTTTAAACCATTTCATGGGAAAATAAAAGGCCAATACACATAAAGGCTAATTATATCCTATTGAAACCAACGAGCAATTTCATAAAAATATCAGGGATAAAAGTTAATTGCATCAAGATAGAATTCTCTTATATGCACAGTAGAATCTTCTATTTAAACCATATTAATTATCATTGCATATTTTATATATAAAACAAAGGATTATCTATCTATCTATCTTATCTATCTATCTATCTATCTATCTTATCTATCTATATATATATACATATATATATATATGTGTATATATATATATATATATATATATATAATGTGTACATATAAATACCAATAAATAATCATAAACATACATAATTATCAGTAAAACACACATACATACATACATACATACATACATATATATATATATATATATGCATATATTATATATATATATATATATTTATACTATAAATATAAATATATATATATATATATTATATATATACAACACAAAAATAACTCTTACTGAATATTAACAAAACATTTAAATTTCTCCACCCATCAGCTACCTCTATACATACAAGACTATAACACTTACACCATCTTAATAAGCTTTCCTCAATCCCTTATTAGATTTCCCACTGTTAAGATATTAAAACTTCTCCAGTTTAGTTTCCTTTCATTCTGTTTTCTTTTATTCCCTTTCCTTCCCAATACCTTCCTCTTATCTGGAAATGTATTTATTATTTTCTTTTTAATTTCCTGTTCTTTCAACTGTTCTTTACTGAAACTTCATAAATGTTTCCCTAACAATCGGTTTAATTCCTCCTACTCCTTTCCTCAAATTATTTCCTTTTGTTACTTTCCCCGTGTCTTCTTTTATCACTGAATAGTCTATTTTATTCCTAACACGAAATTTTCTTGTAATTTTTCAATAGTATTCTTCCTTTTCCATTTTTCTTCTCGTATTGATTTCGTTCCATTTATTTTCTTTTCTTTTTATTATTACATGTTCATTTCCTTCCCTCTTACGTTCATAATCGTTTCGTTTTCTCGAAACTTGTTGAACCAGAACCTATCGTATTCACAATTCTGATTAAACGGTTACATCATTGCTTGCACGTATCTGCTAATTATCGGTGTTAGAAGAAGAAAAGGCATTTTGGTCCTTTAATTGGCCAATTTTTGCTTATTCTTTGTATGAGATAAGCCTCTTTTTCAGTCGACCTGTTTTCAAATCAGCTTAAATACAATATTTATATCATTTCTCTCTCTCTCTCTCTCTCCTCTCTCTCTCTCTCTGTTTGATTTTTCAGGTTTACGCTTAGTTTAGAGGCAATGGGCAGTGACACTGCCGTGGTTAGCACGACAATGCCCAAGAGACTGACCATATATACATAAGATAGGAACCCAAGCCCTCACCATCCAAGCTAGGGACCATGGAGGACCAGGCAATGGCTGCTGATGACTCACGAGGTAGACCTATAAGTCCCCCTAAACCCCCGTCCATAAGGATGGTGAGGTTACAGACACCATAAGAAACTATCGAGCTTGAGCAGAACTCGAACCACAGTCCGGCAAATCGCCAGGTAGGGACGTTTCCAATAGACCACCACAACCCTTTCAAGTCTCTCACAAAAAATTATCTCTCGTTAAATCACTTAATCTCACTTTAAATCTTTTACTTTCATTCATTCTGTTCCCTTACTAAACTGCCATTACTTCATCCACTGAATTAACCTATCTCATTGGTATGCCCAACCCCCTTTCCTCGTTGTAGAAGCAATTAATCCAAAGTATAAATAGCCAGCATTCTCTACACCAATCTCTCCGTTTACACCAGTCTCTTTCCCCAACCCCCCTCTCTTTCCTTTCCAAATTAGTTGAGCCTTCATCTGTTGCTTTAATACCCCCTTCTCTTTCTCTCTCTCTCTCTCTCTCTCTCTCTCTCTCTCTCTCTCTCTCTCTCGTTGGTTGATCCTTTATCTGTTACTTTAAACCCCCGACTCTGTCTCTCGTTAGTTGATCGTTTGCTTTAATATCCCCGACTCTCTCTCTCTCTCTCTCTCTCGTTAGTTGATCCTTCATCTGTTGCTTTAATCTCTCTCTCTCTCTCTCTCTCTCTCTCTCTCTCTCTCGTTAGTTCCCTCATCTATTGCTTTAATCCCCAGCCACCCCCCCCCCCCTCTCTCTCTCTCTCTCTCTCTCTCTCTCTCTCTCTCTTTAGTTGATCCTTCATCTATTGCTTTAATCCCCAGCCTCTCTCTCTCTCTCTCTCTCTCTCTCTCTCTCTCTCTCTCTCTCGTTAGTTGATCCTTCATCTATTGCTTTAATCCCCCGTCTCTCTCTCTCTCTCTCTCTCTCACCACAGTTTTCCTAATCTTCCTCCCTCCCTCTACGGTCTCAGGAACTACCTCCCGGTCGTCTCCACTGGCAAAGTTTTCATAAACGTTAAACCAATGGAACGTTTGTTTGGGTAAAACGGATATAATTGGATTTGCCTCTGCTTATTGTTTTTGATAGATTAATAAACTTTTTCCAATACTCGTTCGCTTTTTTTTTTTTTTTTTTTTTTTGTTCCCGAAAACATCAGTTTCGCTCAATTTTTAGAGCGACATGTGTAACTATTTACAAAAAAAAAAAAAAAAAAAAAAAAAAAATTATTCAGGGATTGTATTTTTAAGCTTGTTTACTAAATTGTATATTGCTCTGAAAGATAGTTTATAACAAACTTATTTTCCTTTTATTTAGGAAAAAAAATTGATTTTTATTGTGATGATCTTTATTTTTTATATCTAATGGCTTGTTTTTTTATATGTTACGGCTCATGAAAAGCGCTTAGTCTTGACTGGTTTATTTATTTTGAGTTTTCTGTCGTCACAACTACTACGGTCACTAAACTCAGTATACCATATTTATTTATGCGCATTTTGAAGAGAAATGAAGTTTACTTTCAAAATATTTCATTAAAATTAAAATAAACCTGATTTTTTTTTAGAAGTCCTTTATTTCTGTTTGAAATTGATTCTATGCCAAGACTATAGTCAATTTTTTTTTTTTTTTTAGCGAGGCAGATTTGCACCGACTCGCAGGGGTGCCCTTTCGCTCGGAAAAGTTTCCTGATCGCTGATTGGTTGGAAGTATTCGGACCAAAATACTTCCGACCAATCAGCTATCAGGGAACTTCTCCGAGCTAAAAGGGCACCCCTGCGAGTCGGTGCAAATCTGCCTCACTAAAAAAAAATTGACTATAGTTAACGTCAATAGTTAATTTTCAGAAAAATACTTTAAACTATATAAATCTTATTCAGGAAACTCTTGATGGCTTTCAAAACCTAATATATATATATTTATCAAATACAGGCTTCCTTTCTGAACTGACGATGTCTTTGGAAAAGTATATTACTAATCACATAATAGTTTTTAAGCTTAGATATCAAATGATTAAGGCAGTTTATTACTTTATATAATTTCATAGGCCCTATTTATTTATATACATACTTGTTCTAATTCTTTTCCTTATCTTCAAGTTTCTATTTCATGTAATTACATGGTTTAATTCTCCATGCTAAGCTGTACTGCCTTTACCACTTGGTGTGTTTATTTCCTTGACTTGTAAATATTCTTGATTTTTATCCATAACCTATTTACATTTCCCCCCCAAAAATAAACAATCGTACCAATAATACCACAATGCAACTCGACAATAGTATTATTCTATTACCCTTACTACATTTTTGTTTCATGTACATAATACAGCATGCATTTACTCGAAGCAAGAACCTCAATTCTCTAACTGTCGCCATTATCATTTTGAGCAGTAAATTTGACAAAAAAAAAGAAAAAAAAAAAGGGGAGGGGGCATAAAAAATCCCCGCCGCGCTTGGCTATATTAAAAAGTAATAATTTTCTTGAGAATTCCTTGAACAATTTAAATGATGGACTGAAAGGAAAACACCAGCAATAATCATTACGTTAAAGTCTGTCAATCAGTCGGACCATTACATGCCATCAACTAAATGAGATTCCATTAGCTAATGCGACATACCTAACAACAATTGCAACGCGTCGCTGAATTACCTGCAACCGGTATCAATACTGTAACACTGTCTTCAGTTTTAAGTAATGACAAAGCTGAATAAAAACAGGTTTCAGTTATTTCTTTTGAGTCCCCAACTTTGAAAAAATTTCTCTTTCAATTGTTATACTCAAATGCTTTAATTTCAGAGAAATTTCCGAACTATATATTCAAATTTTATCTACTTCACTTGTTCCCTTCCTACATAAAAAAAAAAAGGAGAGGAGTAGGTAGCGTATCATAATTTTTGTGAAGTGTAATAAAATGCATCTCTCCATTGCTTTTCTTGGACACTAAAACATTAATTGTGACGTCACAAGGACTTGTGACATCACTAGGAATTATGATATCACTGTGAATTTTTGTGGCATTACTAACATTTCTTTTTCCTCTCAACGAAATTCGGCTTGATAGAGGTGCCAACCTGCCTTCCTTTTGAATCCTCAAATCAAAATTAAATAAAAGAGAAGTACAATTCCTCTACCAAGAACGGTTTCAGTCCGATACGAAGCATTGGAGCAAATATGGCTGGAAGTATTAAACGGAACTATTAAACTTCCAGGCAATAAAAGTTTGCGAGTCATAGAAACTGGGACAGAGAAGCGATGGAGTCCATGGAAACTAAACAGAGACTTCAGAAGTCCTTTTAAACGCCCAAATACCTTGAGCGAGAGTGCAAAAGTTGATAGAATCAATTTCTAAGAAAGGAGCAGAAACAAATATCCTTTGAGAGAGAGAGAGAGAGGAGAGAGAGAGAGAGAGAGAGAGAGAGAGAGAGTTGGATTATGAATTTGGATTTTATAGCCCAGTACTGGGACCTGGGAGACCATTCTACACCAGCTCAACCAGAGGAACCCAACAGTTGCTCTATGAAGTAGAAGGTTATACTAGAGGGGCGCTTAGTAAAGCACAGACCTCCGCCACGGCAGCTTATTCTTTAGCTTTTTGCTCGACCTTGACCTTTGACTTTCATAATTGAATCACTTCCAGTCTCAACCTAACAATTAATCCCTGAAAGTATCACTACTCTTGGAGTAAAATTGTGGCCCGGAAATTGTTCACACAAATAACCTTTTGCACGACCTTGACCTTGACCTTGACCTTTGACCTAAGACTTTCAAAATTGAATCACTTCCACGTCTCAACATACCAATTAATCCATGAAAGTTTCACTACTCTATTAATAAAATTGTAACCTGGAAGTTGTTCACAAACAAACATACAGACAAACAACGGCGAAAACATAACCTCTTCTCCAACTTCGTTGGCGGAGGTAAAGAGGTTGGGTTGCAAGGTGGAAGAAAGTAAGTGGGAAAGGAGGTAGTGTCACAGAAATGCTGCAAAACCCTTAAACAATGCCTACAGTTCACCGCGTGAATTCGCTGGCGGTACCAATCCCCCTACGGAAAGAAAGAAAGAGATTCAACCTTATAAAGTTAAAGTATGCTGATTTTAATTCGGAGATAAAAACGAAAGAAATCTAATGAATGAGGTTGTATATCTCATTAAACAGTCCCTAGTACGAAACTTAGAATTATACTGATTTCTTAAATAAAAAACACAAAACCTGTGGGAATTCTTATGACTGTACCTAATTCGCATTTAATAGAACACCTTGTATGTTTAAGCAATTAAAGCTCTCTCAGAGATCATCCATACGTATATATGTCCAGTGCCCAAACTCTTTGTACACCTAAGATATGACCAAGAAGGGACAAGCAATGGCTGCTGATGAATCAGGAGGTGGACCTATAAGCGGCCAACAACCCCTCCCCCAAAACACAACCCAAGCTCGCAAGGACAAGGGTGGTTGGTGACACAATACAAACTTTTGGGCTTAAGCACGATTCAAACTCTCGACCTAAGGATTGCAAATGGGGCAACTACTGTACAAGCCTAAAGTCGGTCCAACTGCAAAGGAAGAGAAACTGCCTCTTTGAAGGCAGAATTATTACATGGAAGTACTGGATCGGAAGTTATTGGGAAAGTCAAAAGCCAGTTAGTAAAGGAGCAGAAACATTGCTGATCTCAAATTAATAAAAAATTAAAAGGGTTAAAATTAGATCTGTCGATGGGAGAAGTGATACTCGTCTCGGTTGGGTGGCCCTAGCCCTAGCCCTAGTCCTATTTATTTCCCACATCTTGCATTTTCTTGGTGGTTACATTTGTGTAAGGCCCTTAGGCTAAACCAACCATTAACAGAAAAAGTAAAAAGCCTTACAGCAGTCAAAATACAAGATGGAAGACTACAACGTCCTACTTCTTGGTGAGGATTGATTTGGTTGAGTTTCACTAGAATGCATTATAAAAACACTTTCAGAAGGAAATTATGATTATAGAAACAACACAGGAACAATATACCAATATTGATAACTTAAGAACTTCCCTAGGATCCTCTTATGAAACTAGCTGGTTAAAAAGTAGCCTGGAGCTTTGGTGTTTAGGTATGACTATATGGGCCCCGGGTTTCATTGTTGACCGATTCCCATTCGCATAAGACGTCATGAAGTCTGTTGCAAATTATCATTAGCGTGTATCGTAAAGGTAAAGGTGTCTGGTTTCAGTTCCAGTTTCTTCAGAAAAAGTGCGAAAAAGAACGCCTGCCGGGCAAGTAAAACCCCATACTATGGTACCTAACCACAGCAGTGGCCTTCACAGTAAACGGCTTAAACTTACAGTGCCGGGCTGGGATCGATCAGATGTCATGCAAATGGTATTATTATTACTGTATTATTAGTTGCTTATAGCAGGATGCTATAAGCCCAAGCGCTCAAAACAGGGAAAATAGTACAGTGGTGAAAGGAAACTAGGAAAAATAAAATATTTTAAAAACAGCAACATTAGAATAAATATTTCCTATATAAACTTAAAAACCTTAACAAAACTACAGGAAGAGGAATAAAATATAATAGTGTGCCTGAGTACCGTTACCTAGAGGAAAGTGGCCACTGAACAATCACAGTGCATTAGTTAACCCCCTGGGTGAAGAAGAATTGTTTGGTAATCTCAGTGTTGTCAAGTTTATGAGGACAGAGGAGAATATGTATAGAATATGCCTGACTATTCAGTGTATGTGTCGGCAAAGGGAAAATGAATCGTAACCGGAAAGAGGGATCGAATCTAGTACAGTCTGGCTAGTCAAAGGACCCCCATAACTCTTTAGCGGTAGTATCTTAACGGGTGGCTGGAGGGACACCAGCCACCCGTTGAGATACTACCGCCAACCTTCTACCTACAAAACGTTACCACTGTAACTTGAAATGGAACCTAGCGTTACATTAAGGGCTCACCTTTCAAAGACTTTCATTTAGATTTGCCAATGTTAATTATATAAATTCTCTTTCCCCACAAGGTATAACAACTAACTATATACTCAAACCTTCCTTCTTCCATTATGGTTGGGGCTTTAGGGTGTATAAACTCCCAGACTGAGTCATTGCGTGTTACGTCTCGTGAAGGAAAACACCAGGACCTCAGAAATTGCCAAATATCGTGATGCCAGACGAGAAAAGAGTCAAGGGCAGATTCCTCTAGCGATCAATAGAAGTTGATTGATCAATGCAGCGAGGGAAAGTGACACACACACAAAGCATTTTTATTCCGTATCGTATTAAAAAGTCAATAGAGGTAATCAATCAGATTATGACGTGTGTTTACTAAAACGAGCAATGCCAGCGATAATATCCTTGCTATATATGTCCCGCTACTACTATATTAGAATTTTTTTAATTATTCGCCATATTGAAAAGCTACAATAAACAATTTGACTTAGGATGATAATTAGTCCTAACTGTTAACTTTCGTGTGATGGATAAGATTTTATAACATTGTTCATAATTATTGCTCTTCGGCAGTTATCAACTCAAGGTCACAGATAGCTTTTTCATCTACATTTCCCCGTATGGAGGAAAGTTGAATACAATGATTGGTAATGAAAGGCAGGGTAAATATATCAATACTTGTGCGTAGCGGTCCCATGTAACACCTCTGGTTGTGGGGGCTTGGTGGTAGCATCCTTGCCTGGCGATTTCCAGACTGGGGTTCGAGTCATGCTCCTTCGGTCGCTGCAACCACACCGTCTTTGTGAGCTAAGGAGGGGGGATTTGGGAGAATCTATATGTCTATCTGCTGAGTCATCAGAAGCCCTTGCCTGGACTTCCTTGGTCCTAGCTTGGGTGGAGAGGGAGCTTGGGCGCTGATCATAAGTAATATGGTCACTCTCTAGGGCATTATCCTGCTTGATAGGGCTATGTCACTGTCCCTTGCCTCTGATATTCATGAGTGGCCTTCAAACCCTTAAACCATGTAATGGCTGGACTTAAATAGCTCTGAAGGGAATCTGGCTAATTTGATTTAAATGAAGCCTGTGCATATCGATATTATGAAATTCACTTCATTGGCAAATAGCATGTCGTGTCCTGTGAGAGGTTACGCCAGGCAGATGAGGTCATGCTTGGTCAAGTTAAGGTCGACAAACAAGTTATTATTATTATTATTACTATAATTTATTATATTATTTATTGATTATTAAATATTGAATATTGATTATTAATTGCTTATTATTATTAATAATAATAATCATCATCATCATCATCATTATTATTATTATTATTATAATTATTATTATTACAAGCTAAGCTACAACCCTAGTTGGAAAAGCAAGATGCTATAAGCCCAAGGGGTCCAACAGGGAAAAATAGCCCAGTGAGGAAAGGAAATAAGGAAATAAACAAACGATATAAGAAGTAATGAACAACTAAAATAAAATATTTTAAAAACAATAACAACATTAAAACAGACATTTCATATATAAACTATAAAAAAGACTTATGTCAGCTTGTTCAACATAGAAACACTTGCTGCAAGTTTGAACTTTTGAAATGGGTTATTTATATTATTCAAGGATGGACAATTGCATATACAATCTATTCATCCAATTCTTTTAGTTCCCCTTCCAGTAGAATTTGTAATTTCATTGTTGATGGAATTTCGGGGTCAATGGCTGTGTGGGCTACCCGTGATATATATATATATATATATATATATATATATATATATATATATATATATATATATATATATATATATATAAACATATATATATACACATATATATATATACATATATATATATATATATATATATATATATATATATATATATATATATATATATATATATATTTCCCCACCCTTTCTGAGTCGGGATACCTTATCGTGGTGAAAGGAATTACGCATCGCCATGATCAGCAATGCTGTACTTATCAGGGCCACATATACTAGGTTGGTTGGCTATGAGTGTGCAGACTAAGGTCTCAACCATCACCAATCCTGCACTGGCCAGCGTGGTGATGAAAACTAGCCCAACCCCAAACATGAATTGACTTGCCTGAGGCCTTTGTCCTGTAGTTGATTAGAAACGGCTATATTTGTTGTTGTTGTTAATATATATATATATATATATATATATATATATATATATATATATATATATATATATATATACATATATATATATAATATATATATATATATATACATATATATATATATAATATATATATATATATATACATATATATATATATATATATATATATATATATATAAAACACAAAACGAAGCTTACTCCTTCATGAAAAATCTTACTTTCCACAGGATTCTAATAAAACATTTTCTCACTACAGCGCCCTCCTCGCTTCGACGTTACCAGTACATTACTTAAATTACTTTTCCCAAGCGTTGATTACCCATAAAAATAACCCCTTTCATCTACGAGGCAGAAATTTACATCCCAAAATGAAGCATCTTTCTTATGTGGTGGTCTGAGTTTGTAAGGGTTCATCCCCCATTTGTCACTTAGGGAAAAGTTTTCTCATTTCAACTTGAGCAAACAATGGAAGTTGGGTGGAGTGTAATTAGATGAACAACCATGATCCCTTAATTTTAAATGGAAAGGAACATATAAATGTGAATTGGATGGGTGATAACAAAAAGCGTTATTCTTGTAAAATGTAGCTACAAAAATCTTCAAAAACGATAAATCCACATTTCCATGACGTTAAGACTTTAAAAAAATAAATTCCGCGTTTGTTTTTTATAAATTCTTCATCTATTTTTGCAAAATGTAGCTATAAACAAATCTCAAAAACGATAAATACACATTTCCATGACGTTAAAAGACATTTTAAAAAATAAATTTCGCGTTTTTTTTTCTTTTTTTTTTTTTTATAAATTCTTCATCTATTCTTGTAAAATGTAGCTATAAACAAATTCTCAAAAACGATAAATACACATTTCCATGACGTTTAAAGACTCCCCCCCCCCAAAAAAAAAAAGCTTTTTTTTTAATTTCTTTTATTCTTGCAAAATTGTAGCTATAAAAAATCTCAAAAACGATAAATCAACATTTCATGACGTTTGAAGACGTTTTCAGAAAATTTTCCCAGATAAATAATAATCAATCAATTAATCTCTGGCCTCTCTCTGACCAATCCTCGGCCAAATCTATTTCCTAAGGTCTGTTTTAGTTTTCAGCTACTCTATTTTTAAAACAAACGATGCCTTATCCTTAGGACAATAATCTTCTTTTACTCTGTTTTGGGTTGAGAGGAAGGATTTATGAATCTGAATCCCATGGTTCAGTGCTATGGTCGGAGAGATCATTTAACACCGAGGTAAAATTACAATATGTTAGACAGCAAGGTTTCAGTCTTATTAATCCTGGGTTTTAGGAACCAGATTATGTTTCCCGATAAAGCTGATAACCTCATAATTAAAAATCTTTATTTTTTTCTTTACTTGGAACCCTCATGCAAAAAAAAAAAAAAAGAGTAAATAAATAAATGAATTACAGCAACTTTTACGGGAAGCCCCATTCTTATAGATTAGGATGAAAAATTTTATTGGAAACCTTAATTTCATTACAAAAAAATCAAGTTTTTCAAGTGATATTTTCATCATACACTGCAAAACGTTACAATGTTTTCTCTACATACCTTCATCATATTTTGCTAAACGTTACAATGTCTTCTCTACATATCTTCATCATATCTTGCTAAACGTTACAATGTTTTCTCTACATATCTTCATCATATCCTGCTAAACGTTACAATGTTTTCTCTACATATCTTCATCATATCCTGCTAAACGTTACTATGTTTTCTCTACATAACTTCATCATATCTTGCTAAACGTTACAATGATTTCTCTACATACCTTCATCATATCCTGCTAAACGTTACAATGTTTTCTCTACATACCTTCATCATATCTTGCTAAACGTTACAATATTTTCTCTACATACCTTCATCATATCCTGCTAAACGTTACAATATTTTCTCTACATACCTTCATCAAATCCAGCTAAACGTAACAATGTTTTCTCTACATAACTTCTTCAGGTTCCATGGGAAAAAATACCTTCACTGAAAACCAACACACTCTAGCAGAGAGATAGAAATTTTACGAGGAAATTTTAATTATGTAAAGTGAGAGAATGATCTTCACTGGGAATGTATATCAATAAACTTTAGAACCTGACCTTCACAGGAGATCTTAATACTGCAACATCCTCCTTAAAAAAGAAATCTACCGTGATTCCGTGAACTCATAACTTGTATCACAGAAACAAGAATATGGAAACGTCCTTTAATTAAGGCTTTCATTAGAAATCCTTGCTATGAAACAAAGTCTTCACAGGGAATCGTGAAGAAACCCTTCATAAAGGTTTCACCGGATACCCTCTTGCAACGTAGAAAAAATGACCTTCACTGGTAATCATTATTCTATAAAGTAGAATCAAGATAGCTATAAACCCTCATTCTTTAAGGTGGAAACAAAAACTTTCGCCAGAAACCTTCGTCCTGTAAAATGGAAACAAAACTTTTCCTCGAGACTTTTATCTTATACTCTATATACAACAACAACAACAACAACAACAACTGCAGCCACTTCAAGTCCACTGTAAGACAAAAGCCTCAGACATGTTCTTATTCATGTCTGGGGTTAGGCCAGTTTCATCACCACGTTGACCAATACGGATTGGTGATGGTAGGCTACTTTAGTCTGATCGCTTCAGCAAACCAAAGTATATAAAAGACTACTAAAATCATTATCCTTAAAAGTAGAAACAAGATATCTTTACTGGAAAAAAAACTTATCCAGTAAAACAGTAGAAAAGATCTGCCCTTTCCTTTACCTAGCATCATGGAAAAAAAAAAAAAACTTCACGGGGAAAACAAAATATGATAACGGGAAATTTTCTTGATGATTTTAGGTTGCTTTGCTATTTGTAAATAGCCAGCACGGGGCCCTTGCACTAAGGCAGCTCGTAAGTCAGTTAAGACCGTGAAGGCGAGATATCATATAGACACGAAGGGCTGACAGGAAGATGATGGGGATGACGTAACATGACGACCGTGGCAGGAGTCCGAAGCCCGGACGAGGCGCCGCAAAGCAGACGTAGTCCACCAAAACCAGGTTATTCTTCGGTCCTCGAGTTTTTTTTTCTTTCTTTCTTTTATTTGACCCGTTCCTCTTTGGTCCTGGAGTTTTTTTTTTCTTTTTTTGACCCGTACCTCTTTGGTCCTGGAGATTTTTTTTTTTTTTTTTTTTACCCGTTCCTCTTTGGTCCTGGAGGTTTTTTTTTTTTCTTTTTGACCCGTTCTTCTTTGGTCCTGGAGATTTTTTTTTCAAGACCCGTTCCTCTTTGGTCCTGTTTTTTTTTTTTTTTTTTTTTTTGTGGGGGGGGGGGGGAGGGAGAGCCTTAGACGGGAATAACGGGAAAATTTTATCATTCCATAACAAGCCTCCGTGGCAGGCTAACTGGGCGTTGCCATTCGTTACATTATTCGAGCCGTATATCACTAGTACACCAGATCGTTATGAGAGGTTGCGTGAATTATTCATAGTACGTCGTTCCAGTCGTCCTATCATTTCCAGGGTGGCTTTTATTCCAGATGGCGTAACGTGGTTTTTGTAGAATCCACGGCTGAGAGCTTGTGATTCATGATGTCTAACTTCCGAGTACTACTTGATTTATTGGTTTTAAACTATTGGCAACACTGATGCTCATAGTATTCGTATTGGCAACAGTGATACAGATAGTTTTATTTTTATTCTTTTTTTATTAATGTTCTTTTTTTATGCTATCTATCGGTACTTCCACTCTATAATCTATCGGTAGTTGCACTCTATAATTTTATCAGTTATGTGATATTACTGATTAAGCATAAAAGATAGCCGTCCTGTGTACTATAGTCAATTCTTTTAAGTGAGGCAGATTTGCACCGACTCGCAGGGGTGCCCTTTTAGCTCGGAAAAGTTTCCTGATCGCTGATTGGTTGGACAAGATAATTCTAACCAATCAGATAGCAGGAAACTTTTCCGAGCTAAAAGGGCACCGCTGCGAGTCGGTGCAAGTGCGCCTCATTATAAAAAATTGAGTATAGTCAATGTTTACGGTACAAATGTCACCATATAATATGACTGGAAACATTTTAGTTTCTGATATACTTCGCTCTTTTCTGGTCATAATTTTTTTTTTTTCCCATAGAAGACGCAGATGTTAGACTTTAGTCGTTAAACGTGAATAATTGGATTAACAAAATAATATCCACTTCGCTTACGAAGAAAATCCAAGAAGGGTGTAAGGATCAACTGTATAAACAAGAAAAATCATAGATTAAAACGATTAACGTTAAAAGTGAAAAAAAAAAACATGATCATAAGGTATAAAAATGCCCATATACAAGTAAGAGCATTGTTCATTAGTGTACGGGATTAACTAAAATTTTAATAAACCTATCTTTATCATGTATAAGATACTAACATACCAAATGAAACAATTATGATTTGTCAACTTATGTTTATGTAACAAATATGATCTGTCAACTTATTTTATGTGACAAATATGATCTGTCAACTTTGTTTATGTGACAAATATGATCTGTCAACTTTTTTTATGCAACAAATATGATCTGTCAACTTTGTTTATGTGACAATATGATCTGTCAACTTTTTTATGCAACAAATATGATCTGTCAACTTTTTTATGCAACAAATATGATCTGTCAACTTTGTTTAATGTGACAATATGATCTGACCACTTTGTTTACATAAGAAAAATACTAAAAAAAAAAAAACAATTATAAAATCAAGACGTTCGAAGGGAAATAATACCCATCTAAATTCAAATGAAAAAGATTGTTTCGCTTTCTTCTTATACTAATTTTTACCATATCGGTACTCAACATTACCATTATCTTTAATTTACAGGGTTGGCAAACCACCACATTTATCAAAAACACAATAATTTTCAAAGTGGAAGATAACCCATCCCATTAATAAAATATAACACTATATTTTTTTCATCTATGAGGTAGATAAACCTTTGTATTTATCGAAATCAATACATTTACTAAAAATATTAATTAGAACCATTACGTTCATTAAACCACTACAGTTACTAAAAAACATAAATTAGAGCCATTACATTTACTAAACACATAAATTAGAACCATAACATTCATTAAACGATTACATTTAAAAAAAAAAAAACATAAATTAGAGCCATAACATTTACTAAACACATAAATTAGAACCATAACATTCATTAAATGTGTACATTAAAAAAAAAAAGCCAAGTTAGAACCATTACATTAAAAAAAAAAAACATGAGTTAGAAACATTACATTTACTAAACACATAAATTAGAACCATGTTTACATTCAGTGACCCATTACAATTACCAAAAAAAAAAAAAAAAAAAAAAAAAAAAAAAAAAAAAAAAAAAAAAAAAACATATTAGTACCATTACATTCATTGTGCATTTACAAAAAAAAAATATATATATTAAATCAGAACCATTACATCTACTAAACACATACATTCATTAGAACCATTCACTGAAACATTACATTCATCGCAGATATCAACAGCCATACGCAACCGCCTACGTGGCACCTGTTGGCAATGCTGCTCAGAAACGATAACATCGCATTTGTCCCTTTATTTATGCGACTGTCAGACTTGCCAGTTATTAATGTGACAGCAACTGCCGGAATAGATCAGTTTTTTTCCAGCTACGATCATAACCTTGACGCCGAACAATTACGGAGACAGCGACCTCGTAACTCATCGTTTCAGTGTTTTTTTTTTTTTTTTTTTTTTTTTTTTTTTTTTTTTTTTTTTTTTTTTTTTTTTTTTTTAGTCAATGTCCCTTCCCAAATTGCATGAGGTTTATAGGTTTTAGGTTTTCCTCTGATACCGAGTAGATTGATTTTATCAGTGTTATCTATTATGTTGTTGTTTTAAAGGTTTTAAAGGCCGCTCATGAATGGCAGAGGGGTTTATACAATACGCTTTAGGTTTTCCTCTGATACCGAATATATTGATTTTATAAGTGTTATCTATTGTTGTTGTTTTTAAAGGTTTTTGAAGGCAGTTCATTAATAGCAGAGGCAAGGGACAGTGAAACTGCCCTATCAAGCAGTACAATGCCCTAGAGACTGTCCATATAACATATGATCAGCGCCCAGACCGCTCTTGAGTGGTAGGGGCAATGGGCAGTGACACTGCCCTATCAGGCAGGACTATGCCCAAGAGACTTTCCATATATCATTGTTCAGCTCCCAAGACTCCTCTCCATCCAAGCTAGGACCAGGGAAAGCCAGGCAATGGCTGCATAAGAAAGGCAGATAGATCAATAGCTCTCCCAAACCACCCATCCTTGACTCACAAGGATGGCAAAGGTTGCAGACACTGAAGAAACCAACGAGCCTGAGCGGGACTCGAACCCCAGTCTAGAGAACCCCAGGAAGAGACGTTACCATTCAGGCTAAAACAACCTGGAAAAGGGTTTTCACAATAATGTGAATACTTGTTGAAGAAATTAAATCCAGAATTGTTTACTGGAAATACAAAAGAAATGTCACAATTGAAAATAAAAGAGATTGTTTTATTGTATGATTAACACCAGTGACTTACCTTGCAAAAAGCAATAAAAAAGAAATAAAAATTGCAATGGAAAATGATGAGCACTTATTATTATTATTGTTTATATCATAAAAATCGGATTTAAATGATGAGTTGAGAAAGTCAGCAATGAAAGTAATAATTTTATTATTACCATTATAATTTAAGTCTGTAATATTGTTATGTGAAATACAGACTACCTCGTATACAAGCAATGCAGCCACAGAAGAGGCCAGGTGCGATAATTTAGCGATTAAAAAAAAAAAAAAAAAAAAAAAAAAAAACTGGCAGACGGAAAC
>NC_090745.1:108702645-108710145 GCF_036898095.1 Palaemon carinicauda | reverse complement strand
GAAAAGGAGTGGCCATGTTATTCCCTTTAGCTTTCTTTTTCTTTCTATTTCCTTACTCGATGTGAATAGGCTTCTTTTATTATTGTTAAGTAATCTAAATCCTTTTTTTTTTCTTATAAAACCCCAACTGCAAGAGCAAACTGAAATACAACAAAAAATTCTCTTATCATTATTATTATTATTATTAAATGCTAAGCTACAACCCTAGTTGGAAAAGCAGGATGCTATAAGCCCAGGGGCCCCAACAGCGAAAATAGCCCAGTGAGGAAAGGAAATAAGGAAAAATAAAATATTTTAAGAATAGTAACAACATCAAAATACACGTTTCCTATATAAACAATAAAAGCTTTAACAAAACGAGAGGAAGAGAAACTAGATTAGAACAGTGTGCCCGAGTGTACCCTAAAGCAAGAGAACTACCATGGTATTCCAAAGACATTTCGTTAGTCAACGTTGCAGATACAAGTGAATTGAAATGAATTGAATATAAAATTCAGGCCTTAAGCCAAGCACTGGGACATCAAATTAATCAACCAAACCCATACACTCACATTTGGTATCCATTTAACTTCTTAAAGTTGTTTGGTTTGTTTAAGACTTAAACAAACCAAACAACTTTCATACAATAATATCTAAACACAAAATAAGGTGGGATTAAAAGGATTAAAAAATACATTAATCAAATTATTGAAAGCTCATGATATAAACCAATAATCGGTATAAATTCTTTCAAGACACACGTGGAAATACATTTGAGTTTTTCACTCCATCCCTTCTCGTTACAGATGAGAACTTTCTCTCTCCCCTGCTCTCCTCCAATTCCATTTACGGTCAAACACTAAAACATCCTTACCGATGCAGCCAATCTTATCATGGTTCGATCCTGCCATTTCCTTCTTTTCGGGTTCTGCAAATTGGATATATCATCTTATCTGGCAAATGGCTATAATAGAAAAACGACCACCGAAGAGAGAGAGAGAGAGAGAGAGAGAGAGAGAGAGAGAGAGAGAGAGAGAGAGAGAGAGAGAGAGAGAGAGAGAGTGAACAGGGCGAGGCCCGGGCCAATTCTATAAAGCGGAAACTGTGTAGCAAGAATTCATGAATAAGACTTTATACATCAGTTCCCCGGCACAAGATCTTCTCATAAAACAGCCCCCTTACCAAAGCCCCTTCCATTAAAACCCCTCCATTACCCATGACTTATCTCCTTGAATAATGCCCTTATAAAAGTCAGTTTCCCTTATGCCTCCTACCTCTAACGCCCCCCCCCCCTTCTAACGCTTTCCTATAGTAAGTCCCTTGCTTAAGACATCGTCCTCCAGAGGTTTTACTGATGAAGATGAAGATTAAGTTTGAACGTGAAGTTTTTAAGAAACAATAATGACTATCCCCAACGCAGCGAAAAATGGCCGTTAGGGAAGGACACCTGATTTAAATGGATTCCCTTACTGATGCCAAGTTTCCTAAGATCACCGGCTAGCTCTCCAAACTCCCTTATTTTCTGTCCCTCTCCATTCTCCTTCTCCAATTGACCACCAACTCTCCTTATCAATTCTGCTTATCACATCTAACGATCGCTCGTCCATATATTAATTTTACGGTTTTTTATAACTAGTTTTATCCCAGTTTCCTTTCATTCATTATTATACCCACACCCCCTCCTCGTCATCCAACTCCTTTATCACCCTCATACTTCATTCAGGGATCTCCAACCGACCACACACGTAAATATTTTTTTTTTCCCTTTTATCTTATCCTCTGTTTCTTTTTCTTTTGTATTTTTGCATCCTTCACAACTCATTCTCTTAACATGCTGTCGCTCACCATCCTTAGGACTCCCTACCCAGAGCACATCAACAACATCCAAACCCACCTGAAGACCATCACACACTAGTGTCTGGCTTCCGTAAGAAACCTCTTTCTTTCTTTAATTCATTACCTCTCTAATTCATTAGCTATTTCCCTTACTTTTCAACTTTCCTTTACTCAAAGGACACTGCTCCTCTCGATAACACTTCCTTATCTCTTTTTCTAAGGTTATTGAAATCGAGCTCCCCTCTTCTGTTAATAGCTGCTTATATATTCATTTCTTTTATTCAATTGTGCGTGTGCGTGGCAGCAATGTCTGGCATATTTCTTAAAATCACGGTACTTTTTACGATCAACTCTTGGATAAAAGGAGGATGTCTACTGTCTTTGTAAATGCATGTCTCATTTTTCTTAAAATCAAGGTACTTTTTACGATCAACTCTTAAGAGAAAGGGAGGATACCTTGTCTCCGAAATTCATGTCTCATTTTTCTAAAATCACGATACTTTTTACGATCAACTCTTGGATAAAAGGAGGATCTCTCCTGTCTCTGTAAATGCATGTCTCATTTTTTAGAATCAAGGTACTTTTTACCATCAACTCTTAAGAGAAAGGGGAGGATGCCTTGTCTCCGTAAATTCATGTCTCATTTTTTTAAATTCAAGGGACTTTTTACCATCAACTCTAAGAGAAAGGAGGATGCTCTGTCTCTGTAAATGCATGTCTCATATTTTAGAATCAAGGTACTTTTTACCATCAACTCTAAGAGAAAGGGGAGGATACCTTGTCTCCGTAAATTCATGTCTCATTTTTTAGAATCAAGGTACTTTTTACGACCAACTCTCAGAAAAAGGGAGAATCCTCCAGTCTCTGTAAATGCATGTCTAGGATGCGTGGAAACCTTTATACAGGAAACACATCTTGAATATTAGCTCAGTGGTGGTATGGAACAAAAGTTTGATATTTTCAGATAAAATAACGAAAATATACTAATTTATGTAGAAAAAGATAGAGAGAAAGAAAGACAAGGTTAGTGGGTGTATATATATAATATATATATATATATATATATATATATATATATATATATATATATATATATATATATATATATACTGTATATATATATATATATATAATATATATATATATATATATATATATACTGTATATATATATATATATATATATATATATATATATATATATATATATATTATATATATATATATATATATATATATATATATATAAAGATCTAAGTGGTATAGCCCGTATTGACAAAGCCTGACAGCTAAGGTGGTTATAATTCTTTAACTTATATCTAAATAGCCTATCAACTGAATGGGTTGTGAAAGTTGTTAATCAAACCAACTAACCCATCCACTCCATAAACATAAATAAGAGGTTAACTTTCATTAATGAACGTTTAAGGAGTACACGCTAATGTGTAATCTAAAATTGAGCGCATCTTTGCACCTCACTGGTGGGTGGCAGGGTTTTATATTATCTAACATTGGCGCTAAAACGGTATATAATAATGGCTCTAATATCCTCTATTATTGCCTCAAATACTATGTCAGCTTATGGGATGAAAAATATAAAATAACATCATGTGACATTGTAAATGAAATGGTCATATTTAACAACCAATATGGAAAGATCTGTGTGTGTGTGTGTGAGAGAGAGAGAGAGAGAGAGAGAGGAGAGAGAGAGGAGAGAGAGAGAGGGAGAGAGAGAGAGAGAGAGAGAGAGAGAGAGAGAGAGCAATTGCTTTCACCTTTTCAGTTCATTATGTTGCTGGTCGTCTAAAATATCAATACTTTGTTAACTGTTCTTTTTTTTTTTAAGATAATAAAATGAAAAGTTTAACTCTTGGTATAACTATGACCTATCGATCTTGAGTTCCAACAAAATGTAAAAGATGAAAATTAGCTAAAGGAAACTGCATATAAGAGAAATAAAATTCTTACATATAGGCACCTGGATATTATTTAATAACGAGAACTTCGTGTGAATGGTTAGTGACCTTAAAGTGAGAAATATGATGAAGATATTCACGAGAGAAATATGTTAAAGATAATCTCGTGAGAAATATGTTAAAGATACTCTCGTGAAAAAATATGTAAAAAGATATTTTCGTGAGAAATATGTTCACGATATTCTCGTGAGAAATATGTAAAAATATATTTTCGTGAGGAATATGTTCAAGATATTCTCGTGAGAAATATGTTAAAGATATTATCGAAGTTTCTTTCTATTTCATAGTGCCTACCGTTATGTTCGTGTTCCTTAGAATCAGCGGGATAATACACAAATTCTGGAATCTATATAATCGTCCAAACTACTAAAAATTACACAATTTTTCGTTGCGTGTATTGTCTACCCCTTTCTCTTACTCTCATTTTCGAATGTACGATCTTGGCAACCCAATTCGAAAATGAAAGGAGAACGAAAGTTTGGAAGATTCACTTATAGCACTTCATAACCAACTATCCTCCCACTGTTTACCAAGAGCCAAATCTTCAAACAAATGTCAATGTATGCCTCTTTCAGTGAGATAACTATGAAATATATATTGATATAACCGTTTTTTACTATTTTCTAAAAACCCATTAATGGAATCTCCTGGGTTTCAATGTATTTTTAGCAAAATTATTCAAACTATTCACAGTTCGATAAACAAATCCATATTAAATAAAAAGCTTCAAACAGATATCAACGTATACCTCTTTCAGAGATAATTGATATATATTTTGATATAACTGTTTTTACTATTTTCTAAAAACCCAATAATGGAATCTTCTGGTTTTCAAGGCATTTATTTAGCAACACTGTTGAACGATTCACAATTCGATCAAACCTCCCTATTATATCATATTAATTATAAGGATATCAATGTACACCTCTTTCAGTGAGATAATTATGAAATATACATCGATATATTGTTAGGGTTTTTCACCTATTTTTTAAAACACACAAATAATAGAATGACTTTGTTTTCAATGCATTTATTTCGCAACATTATTCAACGATTCACTGTTCAATCAGTCAATCACTATTAAATCAAATGTTTCATACGTATATCAATGTATACTTCTTTGAGATATATATTGATATAACTGTCTTTAACTACTTTCTAAAAACCCAAGTAAGGATACCCTCTGGTTTTCAATGCATTTATTTAGCAACATTATTCAACGATTCACTGTTCGATCAATCAATCACTATTAAATCAAATGTTTCATACGAATATCAATTAATACTTCTTTCAGCGAGATAATTAGGATATATATTGATATAACCGTTTTTTACTATTTTCTAAAAACCCAAATATTAGATTCCCCAGGTTTTCAATGCATTTTACCCACACTTTTCAACAACTCACAGTTCGATCAATCAATCCATATTAAATAAAATGCTTCAAACACATATCAATGTATATCTCTTTCAACTAGATAATTATGAGATATAATATATATATATTATATATATATATATATATATATATATATATATATATATATATAATATATATATATATATATATATATATATATATATATATATATATATATATATATATTGATATAACTATTTTTTATTATTTTCTAAATATCCAAATAATGGAATCCCACGATTTTCTATGCATTTATTTATCAACATTAGTCAACGATTAACTGTTCGATCAATCAATCACTATTAAATCAAATGCTTCAAACAGATATCGATATATACCTCTTTCAGTGAGATAATTATGATATATATGTTAACATGACTGTTTATTCACTATTTTCTAAACACCTAAATAATAAAATCCCTGGTTTTCAATGCATTTATTTAGCCATACCTTTCAACAATTCACAGTTCGATCAATCAATCATTATTAAATCAAATGCTTCATACAGAAAAATAGATAATTATGATATGAGATATATATTTTACTATTTTCTAAAAACCCAAATAATGGAATCCCCTGGTTTCCAATGCATTTATTTAGCCATACCTTTCAAAAATTCACAGTTCGATCAATCAATCATTATTAAATCAAATGCTTCATACAGATATCAAGAGATAATTATGATATATATATGAGATATATATTATATTTTACTATTTTCTAAATACCCAAATAATGCAATCCCTTTGTTTTCAATGCATTTATTTAGCCATACCTTTCAATAATTCACAGTTCGATCAATCAATCAATATTAAATCAAAGGCTTCATACAGATATCAAGAGATAATTATAAGATATATATGATATATATATATTTTACTATTTCTAAAAACCCAAATAATGGAATCCCCTGGTTTTCAATGCATTTATTTAGCAACACTATTCAACAATTCACAGTTCGATCAATCAATCATTATTAAATCAAATGCTTCATACAGAAAAATAGATAATTATGATATATATGATATATATATATATTTTAATATTTTCTAAAAACCCAAATAATGGAATCCCCTGGTTTTCAAAGCATTTATTTAGCAACATTATTCAACAATTCACAGTTCGATCAATCAATCAATATTATATAAAATGCTTCATACAGATATCAAGAGATAATTATAAGATATATGAGATATATATTTTACTATTTTCTAAATACCCAAATAATAAAATCCCTGGTTTTCAATGCATTTATTTAGCCATACCTTTCAACAATTCACAGTTCGATCAATCAATCAATATTAAATCAAATGCTTCATACAGATATCAAGGGATAATTATGATATATATGAGATATATATTTTACTATTTTCTAAAAACCCAAATAATGGAATCCCTTTGTTTTCAATGCATTTATTTAGCCATACCTTTCACCAATTCTCAGTTCGATCAATCAATCATTATTAAATCAAATGCTTCATATAGAAAAAAAGTTAATTATGATATATATAACATATATATTTTAATATTTTCTAAATACCCATAAAATGGAATCCCCTGGTTTTCAATGCATTTATTTACCAACATTATTCAACAAGCACCAGCACAACCAATGCGGAAAAACGACGGAAGGAAGACCTGAAACCCAGTTATTCCAGATGAGAGAACTAATCTCCCCAATGGATGCCGGGCAGAATAGCAAGTCGTGAAGGCCCTAGATACAAATGCTACCTGAACCCGTATCCACGTCACACGAGCAACAGCAATACAGCCTTTCTTGCACATGCGACCATCACATCAGGGTAAAATATGGTTAGATGGTCTTCCCGGACAGGGAGCTGGTATCAGACAGTGTTGCCAGATATGGGGATTTATCCCTAAATTTGGGGATTTTGGGTATCAGATGGGGATATTTTGTACGAATTTCTATGAAGAAGAAACAAAGATGAGTAAACCTTTTTATTGTTGCAATCAGTTTACTTGCACTTACATGAAGTATATTATCATTATTACTATTATTATTATTATTATTATTATTACTAGCCAAGCTACAACCCTAGTTGGAAAAGCAAGATGCAAGGACTCCAAGAGGGAAAAATAGCCCAGTAAGGAAAAGAAATAAGGATATAAATAAATGATGAGAACAAATTAACAATAAATCACTCTACAAACAGTAACAAAAGTTGGTAATTTCTATGTTAGTAAAGCCTATATGATCAAAAGAAAATACATTTGTGGAAATGTGGATTTTTGGGTTGTTTTGGGAATTTTCATCATGAATTTTGGGGATT
>NC_090745.1:108697645-108700145 GCF_036898095.1 Palaemon carinicauda | reverse complement strand
TCAGGTTAAAATAAGGTCAACTAGATAATGATAAGGAGCACTTACATCGAAGTTATTTATGAACGAAGGTCGTGATGGGTAAACGGAAGAACAACGAAGATCATGGATCGAAAATATGCTTATAAAACAACGGGCGTAATAAGCCATGAGGGGTTAGAATATCTAAAAAAAGTCACATAAATTGAGTTTATAAACTGAAAGTTTCGGGAAGTCGATAAAATATCCTCTCATATACGCTAATATAATAAATAAATCGAAAGTCAAACGTTTCTGCTTGTCACTGAAGTCTATAAATTTTGATTCTTCAAAAGGTTTCATATCTCCAATATACATTTGAAAAGACAGCCAAATTGAGTGATGGGAAGTCAAGGAGGTCACTGGAGGTCAAAATATCAGTATGAAGACGACTAAATTGGGTGAAGGAGGCCAAGGAAAACTCCGTCCATAGGAAATGGGAGAATTCACTCGACAGAGAAAACTCCTTTCAGGTTTTCCGGGGAGAAAAATTCATTCAGGATGAGAGGGTCCTACGAGGGTTAGGAGTTCAGTGATGAAAATTGTAGGAGAGAGAGAGAGAGAGAGAGAGAGAGAGAGAGAGAGAGAGAGAGAGAGAGAGAGAGAGAGAGAGAGAGAGAGAGAGAGAGAGAAGGTTTCCCAAGAAGAAAAATTCATTCAAGAGGAGAGGGTCCTACAAGGGGGGAGAGAGAGAGAGAGAGAGAGAGAGAGAGAGAGAGAGAGAGAGAGAGAGAGAGAGAGAGAGAGTTTCCCAGGGAGAAAATTGTACTCAGGATGAGAGGGTCCTACGAGGATTAGGAGTTCAGAGTGATCAAAATTGAGAGAGAGAGAGAGAGAGAGAGAGAGAGAGAGAGAGAGAGAGAGAGAGAGAGAGAGAGAGATTACGGCACTGTGTATGTTTGTGAAAGAGAACATGGAAGAAGTTGGGAAAAGGAAGAATGTATTTTAAAAAATAGGACGAAGAATGAAAGATGAGTAAATATAAGTCAATTAAAGTTTAAGTAATATAGAGAAAATAGCTTTAGAGGAAATGCACACGAAGAAAGCATTTAGGAAAAAAGAAAAAATAAATACCATAAAATGATAATTGAATAACTATATCTGGGGTAGTACAGAGTGGAAAGTAACTGCAAAAAAATACCAAAAAAACTAAACATGAAAGAAAGTGATAAAATTAAAGAACATTTTGGTAAAATGAGGATATAGTGGGAAATTAAACGAGATAGAATAAAGGAGGAAATATGAGAGAAAAAAATTAACATAAATAAAGGATGACTGAATACAAGATTGAAAGATGCTAAAAACTAAGAAACTCAGAGAAAACAAAATATAAAAGCGAATACATAAAAAGTAAAAAGAAAGGAATGACATAAAAAAATATGAGGAAGAAAAAGCATTAAATAAAAGCGAGTTTTAAAGTAAGAGATATATTGATAGATTTCCCTTCTCAATAGAAGATCTTGCATGATGTTCAAAAGCTTCACTTATTTCTACTCCGCCACCGAAGTTGGAAGGTTATGTTTTCCCCCGTGTTTTTGTGTGTGTGTTTGTTTGTGAACAGCTTCCTGGCAACAACTAAACTTGCAGGGATTAGCTGTTATGTAAGAAGCTGGAAATAATTAAATTTTGGAAGGTCAATGTCAAAGGTCAAGGTCACAGTCAACCAAAATGCCTTCTTCCCGTAATCAGCCATAAGTTTGGACATAGTTGTCACAGAGACTTCAAGCTTGGTTCATATTTGAGTGTATGATAATCCACGCCAATTAATACATGTTAAAGTCAAAAGTCAAGGTCAAGGTCGAGCAAAAGGTCGAGAAATAAGCTGCCGTGGCAGAGGTCTGCTCTCTACAGTGCCACTCTAGTTGTTATCTAGAATTGAGATCAGCATGTCACTGAGGAAACAAGGAAGTCAATTCTGATTTAGGGGGTGTGGAGAGAAGTTAAATGACTATTCTTGATACACCCTGTAAGATAGTGTATTATTGCCTAATTCGATAACCGTTAGTGTTCTAGCAAATATTTTTAATGAGGGCGCTATTATATTCTGGCAAAGGCTATCACAAATTTGTTTTATTGACAAATCATATAAAAAATACAATCTTTTTAGTCTCAGAACGACGTAATTTTCCGAAATTTTGTCATGAAACTATGATATACCTATTTTTCCAAAATGCATTCTCCTATAAATTGTCGGAAAAATACATTTGCAGGTGGCATAAGCGCAAAATTATTCCCAACTCTAATGCCGTGACTGCAAGTTATCAATGATAATATAATTGCTACTAGCTTGATCTTGAGAAATTATATTGCCTGGAGATCAAACTGACATCTTATTAATTTCATGAACAACGTTCTTTCAGTCTCAATTCAAATAAGCTTAACTTATGATAAAGTGCCTATTTACATTGATCAAGTGCCCGAATTAGCACAGCTATGTGGTATTGGATGTGGGCTCTGGACCGGGTGAATTACTCTAGGCATATGG
>NC_090745.1:108680145-108695145 GCF_036898095.1 Palaemon carinicauda | reverse complement strand
ACACGAACACTGACGACAGACAGAGGATGATGAAGCTGACACAAAATGACGACCGAAGCTGGAGCCCGAAGTTCAAATCCGGGGCGCCATAAAATCGCCGATCCCAAATCCGTTCCTTCGTAGGTCCTAGATAATCATTTTTCTTATAAGAGCGTGCTAACAGGAAGACGTCCAATTGGAGTGTCTCTCCTTAGAGGTTCTTCCTTTTAGAGGAGAAAATTTTTTCTTCAGATTGAAGAATTTTTGCTTTCTATGATCCTTCAGTATTCTCTACTTCTGTGCAGTTTCCACCTTATTCTGCACAATCTTTATTTTTGGATCTTCAACATTATAGACTTTACTTTCTCATTTCAAATACGCACAATCGTAAAGTGATCAACAAATAATGACTAGTTCTCCTTTTTAGATTCTTTATTTCTTCTCTCCCGTTCTCCTTCCTGTCTCCCTCTTCTTCCTGTATTTTCTGTCCGAATCCTTTCAAATAAATCCATTATTAGTCTTGAAGATTCTTGTTTAGCTTTTCATAACTGCCTTCCTGATTCCACTTGTCGTTGATTCGTTTTTGTATTTTGGTTTTCTTCCAAAGTCGCACTCAATAATTCTCTTAACTTTCACCAAAGCATTTTCTGCATCACCCAAATCTTTTTTCCTTTTAAATAGCAAAATCTTGCAAAATTGGGTTGATCAATAAAACGATTTAAACAATCTTTTTACCTTTTCTAACATTCCTGCTCAAGACGAATGTCAATTTGAAGCCGATTTCAGAATGCACCGGTATTCCATATTCCTCCTAACAGAGAGACTAAGAATCTTTTGGAGCTCTGACAGGAAAGCATTCAACTTTCCTATTGATGACGAAAGACAAATTGAAGTCGAACAACGCGTTGGGAAAATTTTGAGAACTATTTCGGATTTGGAGCCGTCCAATTTTTAGAGAGAAAAAAAAAATATTTCAGATTGAAGAATTTTAGATCTTTCTCTTGTCCTTCAATATTCTCTACTTCTGTGCAGTTTCCGCCTTATTCTGCACAATCTTTATTTTTGGTTCTTCAACATTATGGGCTATACTTACTCATTTCAAATCCGCATAATCGTTAACTGATCAACAAATAACTAGTTCTCCTTTTCGGATACTTTATTTCTTCTCTCCCGTTCTCCTTCCTGTCTCCCTCTTCTTCCTGGATTTTCTGTCCGATTCCTTTCAAATAAATCATTATTAGTTTTCAAGATTCTTGTTTTGCTTTTCATGACTGCCTTCCTGATTCCACTTGTCGTCGATCCCTTTCTTCTTAGAAGAAAGAAGTCTTCAAAAAAAAAAGAATTTTGAAGGTTTCTTTCTCTCCATGAGGAAGAAGAAGTCTTCAAAACACGAATCTTGAAGACTTCTTCTTTCTCTACATGAGGAAGAAGAAATCTTCAAAACCAGAATCTTGAAGATGACTTCTTCTTCATGGAGAAAAAGAAAAAGTCTTCAAGATTCTTATTTTGCTTTTCATGACTGCCTTCCTGATTCCACTTGTTGTTGATGCCTTTCTTCTTACAAGAAAGAAGTCTTCAAAACAAGAATCTTGAAGACTTCTTTCTCTCCATGAGGAAGAAGAAGTCTTCAAAACACGAATCTTGAAGACTTCTCCTTTCTCTCCATGAGGAAGAAGTCTTCAAAACAAGAATCTTGAAGACTTCTTCCTCATGGAGAGAAAGAATAAGTCTTCAAGATTCTTGTTTTGCTTTGCATGACTGCCTTCCTGATTCCACCCTTCACGTTTTTTTAAAAATAAGCTAGATACAGGAACACTCTATTGTTGGCTGGGCGGGGCTCCCCCCCTCCCGCTGCCAGGGCGGGGCTTCCCCCCTTCCCGCTGGCAGGGTGGCGTTCCCCCCTTCCCGCTGGCAGGGCGGCGCTCCCCCCTTCCCGCTGGCAGGGTGGCGTTCCCCCCTTCCCGCTGGCAGGGTGGCGTTCCCCCCTTCCCGCTGGCAGGGCGGCGCTCCCCCCTTCCCGCTGGCAGGGTGGCGTTCCCCCCTTCCCGCTGGCAGGGTGGCGTTCCCCCCTTCCCGCTGGCAGGGCGGCGCTCCCCCCCTTCCCGCTGGCAGGACGGGGCTCCCCCCTTCCCGCTGGCAGGGCGGGTCTTCCCCCCTCCCGCTGGCAGGGCGGGGCTTCCCCCCTTCCCCCTGGCAGGGCGGGGCTTTCCCCCTTCCCCCTGGCAGGGCGGGGCTCCCCCCCTTCCCCCTGGCAGGGCGGGGCTGTCCCCTTTCCCCTGGCAGGGCGGGGCTCCCCCCTTCCCCCTGGCAGGGCGGGGCTCTCCCCCCTTCCCCCTGCCAGGGCGGGGCTCCCCCCTTCCCCCTGGCAGGGCAGGACTCTCCCCCTTTCCCCTGGCAGGGCAGGGCTCCCCCCTTCCCCCTGGCAGGGCGGGGCTCCCCCTCCCCGCTGGCAGGGCGGGGCTCCCCCCTTCCCACTGGCAGGGCGGGGCTCCCCCCTCCTGTTGGCAGGGTGGGGTTCCCCCCTTCCGGCAGGCAGGGCGGGGCTCCCCCCCTCCTGTTGGCAGGGTGGGGTTCCCCCCTTCCGGCAGGCAGGGCGGGCCTCCCCCCTCCCCGCTGGCAGGGCGGGCCTCCCCCCTTCCCGCTGGCAGGGCGGGGCTCTCCCCCCTTCCCCCTGCCAGGGCGGGGCTCCCCCCTTCCCCCTGGCAGGGCAGGACTCTCCCCCTTTCCCCTGGCAGGGCAGGGCTCCCCCCTTCCCCCTGGCAGGGCGGGGCTCCCCCTCCCCGCTGGCAGGGCGGGGCTCCCCCCTTCCCGCTGGCAGGGCGGGGCTCCCCCCTCCTGTTGGCAGGGTGGGGTTCCCCCCTTCCGGCAGGCAGGGCGGGCCTCCCCCCTCCCCGCTGGCAGGGCGGGCCTCCCCCCTTCCCGCTGGCAGGGCGGGGCTCCCCCCTTTCTGCTGGCAGGGCGGGGCTCCCCCTTCCTGCTGGCAGGGGGAGCTCCCCCCTTCCTGCTGGCAGAGGGGCTCCCCTCCTTCCGCTGGAAGGGCAGGGCTCCCCGTTAAAAAATCTGAAAAATACTGTAATTACATATATATATATATATATATATATATATATATATATATATATATATATATATATATATATATGCATATACATATATCTACATACATACTTGTCACATGTTGCTGCTTTACATATATCTTGACTAACTGTTAGTACTAATATTCATTCTCGATTTAATGGGTCCCTCTTACTATACATTAGTGTAAATACAGATTGTAGAACAAAAGCAGGAATTTCTTGGTTGAGGGTACACTCGAGAACACTATTCTATCTTATTTCTCTTCCTCTTGTTTTGTTAGAGTTGTTATAGTTTATATAGGAGATATTTATTTTAATGTTATTACTTTTCTTATAATATTCTATTTTCCTTTTTTCCTTTCCTCACTGGGGTATTTTCCCTGTTGGAGCTTCTGGGATTATAGCATCCTGCTTTTCCAACTAGGGTTGTAGCTTAGCTAGTAATAATAATAATAATAATAATAATAATAATAATAATAATAATAATAATAATAATAATAATAATAAGGAACGTCACTAGATTTGGTGGGCCATAAGAAGTGTCTTAGTTTCTTTGAAGGCATTGAGTAATTTAGTGTAAAGCTCAAGACTAACGTCTTTAATCCAGTCATCATCTCACAAATCACAAGGAGAAAGAACAATTGTTTTCACTGATTCCAAAGATTCACAAAATATCAGTGTGTCTTTATATGGGGATGATCTGCAGTCGATCCTGTCTTTCAGGTCAGAACAGTGTTCAATCTTCAACCCGAGATTGACTAGTTATTTCAAAAGCTTATTCATTATTGCTATTGTTACATAGATCCTCATTCTACACATTTCTAAATGACAAAGTTTTAGAACCCGAACTTTGTGAATAACTTCTTTTTTCATAAAATCGTAGATGCGAAAATGCTTTCTCTATACATCTTTTCTTGTCTGATGTTTCCTCAGTTTCTGTGATGGTGTAACACTACTGAAGTATTCGTCTCACTAAAAACTGCTTGGGTCGGCACTCATGGAATTAGGTCTCCCTTGCGAAAAGATCTAGTCCTCTTATTTTACATAGTAAATCTTCATCATTTAGTTAAATTTTCTATGTTTTTATACGCATCTGAGTGGAACTTCTGCAAGCTATGTATATTACTAGAGTCCTTTACCTTGTCGCCTTTACAAAATATACATTATTTACCAAATATCACTATTTAACATCTTTTTTTGGCGACTTATTCACTTACATTCAAGCATTTGTTTTTATGCTGAACAATGTGCAGCGACCAATTCAAAAACACTCGTCGGCAACTTTATAAATTAGTAAATAAACAAATGAACAAATAAGTAAGAAAAATAATTAATCTTAACTTCAAACTACATTTGAATAAATACCTTTAAATTTCCTATAAAAAATTAAAGGCACTTTATCTTTTAAAATAAGTTTGGAATTTGTCAGAGGAAAAAATCATCACTTGCTTATTTGGATTTATAAGTTTGAAACGGATAGAAAAGTTTTGGTATCTATTTCGATATAACGTAAACTGTGGCTTAAAAAAAGCGTATGTAACAAGGACGTATTCATAATGAAATATGTAATTACATTTTAGTTATTTTTTCCTGAAAGGACTTCGTTTGCAAAGAGAAATATGTTAAAATCTAGATTTTTTTTTTCGCTTTGTCTCTGTACATTTTGTATTCCTTTAAAAATAAATATTATACTATTGAAATGTTTGCTTTTTTACGTATGTTTCTTGATATATTGCAACAGTTCCTGCAAAATTTTTTGAAAGTCTGAATATGATTGACCGACCATATAAAGGCTTAATATAGATTTATGTGAAGCAGAATTGAGCGTAGCGTGAAACAGGGGGTTTTGGTCCCCTATGTGAGAACGACCCCGAGTTGAGAATGGAAATAATAATGTGGTTTCTGGAAGGGTTACAAGATTTCGGTAGGTTTTGATAAATGGATAAATTCCAGGAATTTAGAAGGCAAGAAGAACTAATCACGTTTAATAAATCCAAAAAATCTTGCAATTCCAAATTATCAAAGGGCTCAGTGCGCGGGCCAATACTCACCTCGATAGAACTCTCTCAAAATTTACGTTTTGGTCCAATTATTATTATTATTATTATTATTATTATTATTATTATTATTACCTCCGCCAAGGAAGTCATGTTTTCACCTCTGTCTATTTGTTTGTCACCAACCTAACTCAAAAAGTTACGGACGAATTTTGACTAACGTACTACAAATATATTAAATACGATGTATTTAGGCGGAATCTCTCTCTCTCTCTCTCTCTCTCTCTCTCTCTCTCTCTCTCTCTCTCTCTGAATGTCATTTGGGCCGTTATAACTCATGTATGGTGTTTTTCTTATTATTATTTCACATCGAACCATATCTGAAAGTATTTTTTCTTTCATCGGTGACTTGAATAAGGCTAATGTCGAAATAATCTAATGTAGCTATTAACGGAAGGAATATTTTAGCTGCGATACTCCAATAATTTCTACACGATTTTGCCGATTCATGATATATATATATATATATATATATATATATATATATATATATATATATATATATATATATGTGTGTGTGTGTGTGTGTGTGTATTCTGTATTTGCAGTGGATTCGAAACGTTAAATGATAAAACAGAATAAAATCGGGCATCTCGATTTGTAAAATTTTAATGCTTTCACTAGCAAAAACACCCCGTTGCTGTCTTTGATTCGCTAAGGTTGGAGAGGGCTCCGCCCATTTCATAGTAGTAGTAAGAAGAGCAACACCTTGCCTGTTTTGTCACGGGATCACAGTCATCTGACGAAAGATTTCCATAGAGTGTCGGCGTTCTTTTGATTCTAACTATACAAGGGTGTGCTCTGCAAGGCGAACAGCTCGTGCCAGAAGCAAGCAGACTCCTCATGCGCATGCGCGGAGTGCTGACAGCGCGTTTCATGCGCATGCATTTGTAACGTGAAGAGTGCATAGACAATATTACAATAATCTACACCGTATTTAGAGATAAATAAAAGGGTAGACATAATAACACGAGTGCGGAACGCACCTTCAGTCTGATTTACCTTAACAAAATGTATGGACATTCGTCTAAACGTAAATAACGTTCCTGAGAGGAGAGTGACTTCAAAACCATATATATGTATAAGCGTGAGAGCGCGTTCGTGCGTGGGCAAGAATGTAGGCGTTTACTAAACAAAAACAGAAGCAACGTGGTAGTTTTTCCCTTCTCTCAAGGACCACCTCTCAGACATTAAAGGGTAACTATAGTAATTGTGCTCTTGAAGTCAAAATGCTGATTAGCGAGTCAAGATATGAAAGAGAGAGAGAGAGAGAGAGAGAGAGAGAGAGAGAGAGAGAGAGAGAGACTTCCACGATTTTTGTCACCGCAATTTACGCAATACAATACTTTGAATTTTGTTATGATTCAACTTCATAATCCAAAATTGAACCATTACTAATTTTAGCTAGATCTCAATTAAGGGATTCAGCGGGAGATAGAATTGATGCAAAGAGAGTAGCATCATCTGCATATGCAACGAGCTTGTTTTCTAGGCCAAATCCCATATCATATGTATATAGAAAGAAAAGTTAAGAACACTATCGTGAAGAACACTACATATCATAATCCTGTAATCACTACAACGCCCATCACAACTACTTTTACTCAAAAATCAATAATGATGCTAAGAAAACGCCCACCTACTCTCAACTTTTTGAGTTTGAAAACGAGGGCCTCATGTTTAACACATTAAGTCGAGGTAAAATCAAGGCCAATCATACAAACTTCCTGTACAAGATTGGAAATTGTAAAACGGGCATCACATACTCCAAGGCCAATGAATGCCAAATTGCAGACTTGGGAACAGATGATTGCCTTTAGCATCCCTATTTAGACATTTTGCCAAAAGACATTAAAACATTGGATAATATGGGATTTGAGGAATTTGGGCTGTAAACATTATATTTCTTCAACAAGTGCAAAATGACTGTTCTTGCTAACTTGCAGAAAATAACATACAAATTAGGAGCTAAGAAATCAGAGGACTTATTTAAATTTCGAATAAGTTCACATGTGTGCCTTATTTGAGAAACCAAATTTTCTGATCATAATAGAATATCGCAATGCTTGGAGACAACTGTAAGGACTCTCATATTGCCATGCAGTCTACGAATATTACATTAGACGAAACTGGCGAAGCCCAGAACATACTGGTCCCAGATTTTTCTCAATATCTCCAGACAGAACAAGAATTAAAGCAATAGAAAGTTCCATCATATTTGAAAACAAACTCAACACTAACGACAGCAAAAAAATTATGTACAAAAATATATTTAGAACTCCAAACACTAGAGATAAAATGTCTAATAAAATTGATCAACAAGGCAGAGCCGACCATGCAAGGGTAAGTATCCTCCATGTTAGCCACTTCAACTAAAGGGAGGACAGTAACGATCATTTTAAAATCAATACCAGAGAAGAAACTTAAAATACAGATAGGGAAAAAAACAACCTTGATAAACCATGCATCTACGGTCCATCTATTAAGCCTGTCCTATACCTCATAAAAAAGAGGAAGAGAAAATAAAAGTATTGTGTGCCTGAGTGTAGCCTCAAGTAAGAGAGCTTGAACTCCAGACAGTGGAAAACCACGGTACAGAGGCTTTAGTACTACCAAAGTTTAGAGAACAATGGTTTGATTTGAAGTAGCCTTCTCCTTGAGGAGCTACTTTTACCATAGCTAGAGTTTCTTCTACTCTTACAAGTGGAAAGTAGTCACAGAATGTGTGTAGGATAACCTTGCACGCTAATAATAATAATAATAATAATAATAATAATGATAATAATAATAATAATAATAATAATAATTAATAATAATAATAATAATAATAATAATAATAACAATAATAAAAATAATTATAATAATTATCCCATATCCCATCCGAAAACGATTATTTCCCACCACCCATTCCTCAAGTCTAGCTAAAGACCTTTGCAAAAATCAACCCATTTAATCATTCTGACACAGAATAATTGCCACCAAGATCATTATGGTGAGGCGGAAAAGTCTCGTGCAGGAATTTCACTTAAGTAATGATTTATCATTTGTGTAATGAGATTCTCCTGGAATCTCCTTTTCTGGTGGTTTGTTTACCCTCAAGCTATTCAATACCTGAAGGTCAAGTCATGATATGGTAAAGTAAAAGTCAAGGATTTTCTATCATTATTATTATTATTATTATTATTATTATTATTATTATTGTTATTGTTATTATTATTATTATTACTTGCTAAGCTACAACCATAGTTGGAAAAGCGTGATGCTATAAGCCCAGGGGCTGCAATAGGGAAAATAGCATAGAGAGGAAAGGAAACAAGGAAATAAGAGAAATAATTAACAATTAAAATAAAATATTTTAAGAGCAGTATCAACATTAAAATAAATACTTTGTATATGAACTATAAAAACTTTAACAAAACAAGAAGCGAAACAAGACAGAACAGCGTGCCCAAGTGTACCCTCAAGAAAGAGAACTCTAACCCAAGACAGAGGAAGACCACGGTACAGAGGTTATGGCAATAGCCAAGACTAGAGAATAGTGGTTTGATTTTGGAGTGTCCTCCAAGAAGAGCTGCTTACCATAGGTAAAGAGTCTCTTCTACCGAACAATTACTGTGCAGTAGTTAACCCCTTCTTTTGTAATCTCCGTGTTGTTGGGTGTTTGAGGACAGAGGAGAATATATAAAGAATAGGCCAGACTATTCAGTGTATGTGTAGGCAAAGAAAAAAAGAACCGTAACCAGAGAGAAGGATTCAATGCAGTACGAGAATCTCCATGATAAGTATTTGCTTATCAATCTCCCTCCAAGGACAGCCTTCTTCTTGGTTTAATCTGTTTACTTGTTGAGTAATGGGTTTACGCACAATGTTAAGTCTGGATTTTGATAGAAAGGGTACCACAAGTGGGTGTCGTCGAGGGAATTAGGAGACTGAATTTGGCAGTTATGCGTAAGTGACTTTCGGAGAAGTGGAATCCTTAGAGTTAGCTCAGAAAAAAAAAAAAAAAAAAAAAAAAAAAAAAAAAAAAAAAAAAAAAACCTCTTTGAGCCCTAAAAGCATATATTAAATCTATATTTAAAAGAAATAGACCAAACGGGAACCTCCGTTTTCTGATGCTCAGTGAAGTTAGATGAATCCCTGAAAATGTTATTCATTTAAAACAAAACCTGGGTGTGTGTGTAGGAGGCGGAGAGGGGGGGGGGGGGTGTAGTGACGTCTCCCATACACTTAAAAATTTGCATTAAAAGAACAGTAAATGCCTGGCAACATTTATTCCAGTATTTTTACCGTTTTAAAACCGGATATATTGACGTAAATGGGTGATATTACGGTCACTAACCCGTAAAAGATGATAACAAAGTAGAGAAAAATTACGGTCGATGTATTTTACTGAAATACGGCTGAGAATAGTACATTTTTACAGAGAATTCCCGATTAAAATTACGGTTTCTTTTAACAGTGTAGGAACTGTAATGTCAAATCCTAGTTTTTAATTAACAAAATCTGTAATGTCAAATCATGGTTTTGAACGAACAAAATCTTTGTCAAAGTTAAGACCTGTTTTAATGAAACCGATGATTGCTTACCGAATCTTTATTACTAGGTTTCACTTGGATAGGTTATCACTAATAAGTATCAGGCATTAGAACATTCGAGGCAGGGCAGCCGGTCGGGACTACGGTCTACCCCAAAAGCCAAAGCAAAGTCCTTCAAAAGAAGGCAACCGTGTTACCCCATAAGATTAGGAAAAAATCGCGCTAATAGAAGAAGAAGATGCATTAATGGTCTCTAGTACACCAACACTGGTTTCACCATTAGCTGGATTAGTGTTTAATGGGGAATAAATCTACTATGATCAACACTCCGACTGGTGAGAGTTGTGGATTCTCAGGTGAGCGGTAACGGGCTATAATGACGGCGAAAAGCCAAAAGAACAAGCAGTATTAAATTCCAGAAATTATGATTTATCAATGAATTTGGGCAAGAGTTTCGTAAATTCTTGTTTGGCTGAGCTCACGTTTCACAAAAAGTGCGCTGACATCTTAATCTCTACAACAACATTGAAATCATCGTAAAATCACTACAACAACATTGACATCATCGCAAAATCCCTACAACAAGACTGACATCATCGTAACATCACTACAACAAGACTGACGTCATCGTAACATCACTACAACAACATTGACATCATCGTAACATTACAACAACACTGACATCATCGGAACTTTACTGCAACAACATTTCATCGTAACATCACTACAGCAACATTGACATCACCGTAACATCACTACAACAACATTGATATCATCGTAACATCACTACAACAACACTGATATCATCGTAACATCACTACAAAAACACTGACATTGTCGTAACATCACTACAAATGCAATGACATCATCGTATCACCACTACAACAACACTGACATCATCGTAACATCACTACAATAACAATGACATCATCGTGACATCACTACAAAAACACTGACATCATTGTAGCGTTTGTACAAACTTTTCGTCATCATCATCTCTTGATGCCAGCTATACAATATATCAGTTTGACCTCCTTTTGATTTAGACTAAATTTAGCTTTTGGTATTATTAAAATCTTTTTTGTACTCATTAAGTTATCATCGTTTCTTATATTCATCAATCATATCTTTCTTTATCGTTAATTTCGTTTCAATCTTTCCATTTTTCTTCGATCCCTTTCTAATTATTTCGTTTTTATTTCCTTTGGTTAATAATGTCAAAAAATGATCGTCTGGTTCACAAAAAATTTAGGGAAGAGAAAAATAAATGTAGATCCATTAATCAATGCCTACTCATACAAGTATACTATTATTATTATTATTATTATTATTATTATTATTATTATTATTATTATTATTAGTATCGTCATCCCAAAAAATCTATCAGAGTGCAAGGATCATGATACGGAGTCTAGTTTCTATTATTATAATTATAATTACACCCCAAAGTGTACTCATTTCGACTGAATCCCACCAAAAGCCCATTAACTTTCGTGAGAGTCTTTAATGGATGCTCTCTATCTCGTCCCTTCTTGTGTCTCTCCTCTCTTCTTGTCTTTCTCCTCTCTTCTTGTCTCTCTTTGTTAGCTTCCCTATTCTAGTCGTTTTCCTTCCATTTTGAAACCCTCGTACATGTCTCCCCTTGTCGTTGGACTCCCTCCCTCTCTACTCTCTCTCTCTCTCTATCTCTCTCTCTCTCTCTCTCTCTCTCTCTCTCTCTCTCTCAATACATGTGTATGTGTAAGAATAATTGTCACCTAGCAACTCCTTTTTCATTTTTGTCTGCCTGGTCGTTACAACAGTCCCTCTCTCTCTCTCTCTCTCTCTCTCGCTCTCTCTGCTCTCTCTCTCTCTATCTCTCTCTCTTCTCTCTCTCTCTCTCTCTCTCTCTCTCTCTCTCTCTCTCTCTCTCTCTCTCCTCTCTCTCTCTCTCTCCTCTTCTCTCTCAATGCATGTGTATGTATGCGAATTAATTTTCACTAACTCATTTATTTTTCATATTGTGTCTGCCTATTCACTACTCTCTCTCTCTCTCTCTCTCTCTCCTCTCTCTTCTCTCCTCTCTCTCTCTCTCTCTCCTCTCTCTCTCTCTCTCTCTCTCTCTCTTTTCAATTTGCTCGTCTTCCTGTTCATTTCCCCGTCTGTTCATCCGTCTTTCTCCCCTCCTATACAATTATGATAGACGGGGAGTCAAAACTTGGAAGTTACCAACATACCCTCTACTCTGAAACGCAGACTTGTTAATCGTTGTACTCCTCAACCCTGGATTCGACAGCAGTAATATTTTTGAATATGAGTTTCCCTACTGGTTGTTTTCGTTAATTTGGTGTCAGGACGATACTATAGTCCATTTCTTTTAGCGATGCATATTTGCAACGACTCGCGGCGGTGCCCCTTTTAGCTCGGAAAAGTTTCCTGATCGCTGATTGGTTAGAATTATCTTGTCAAAACAATCAGCGATCCGGAAACTTTTCCGAGCTAAAAGGGCACCGCTGCAAGCCGGTGCAAATATGCATCGCTAAAAGAAATGGACTATAGTACATCAGATAAGTGATATTCAATCGTATTCGAAGAAGTTAACGTCGAATGATTAAGAAAATATCTGAAAGGTTTAACGGAGCATCCATTCTAAACTGATAAAAAATACTTAAAAAAAGAATATTACTCAAACAGTAATTCAAATTATCTATACATGTTACTGAAAGCATAACCTATGGAAGTAAAAAAGTAAAAATATAAATTGATTTATTTATAAATGAATAAGCAAATAAATAAAGCAGATATAGACAACTATATATATATATATATATATATATATATATATATATATATATATATATATATAATATATATGTATACCACACACACACACACACACACACACACACACCAACACACATAATATATATATATATATATATATATATTAATATATATATATATATATATATATATATATATATATATATATATATACATATATATAATAAAACAGAATCCGATAATTGTACAATAATATTAACGGCTATTCTTGAATTATTTAGATTGCCCATATACACCAGAGGTGGGGCAGAATACCATTTCGGACACTGATTAAAAAAATGAATTACAATTGAAAAGGAACTATAAATTTGAGATGAAAGAATCAAATAAGATATTACGGGGATATTAGCACTTATGGCAGGAGAATACCTCCCCTTAATCTTTCCATTGTCATCAATAAGGGAATGGTCATATATTTCATCCCTGAGAACACATTTGATTTTCTTTTCTTATTTTTTTTTTTTGAATGAAGTCAAGTATTTCTAAAGGTAGGGGGAACTAGTACAAGATTTTCTTAGTCTCTAATCGTGTGTATTTTTCTTTTAATGAGAAAACAAAAATTTTAAAATTTTAACTGGTATCGTAAATACAAAAAACCAGGGCATTTTTTTTTTCATTTACAATAGCAGTTTTTATCTACAATAGTAATTAAAATCTTCCTCAATCTTTTATAAGCTAGGAATACAGAATTAGGTTTGCGTATTTTTTTTCATTATTTTTTTTACTGATAACAAAATTAAGAAGGATGTAGGCGGGCGTATTTAGTAGCCTCCCCCCCGCCAAAAAAAAAACAAAAAATAATATAGCCTCTACCTTTTCGTTGTGGTACGCTCACCAAATCTAAAAACATACCTGAGGCCTTTTTGGGTACGAACAACAAATTAAACCTTTAAAAGCTGCAGCATGTTTATTATGGTCTCATAAAAAAAACAACACGAAAAATAAACACCAATACCAAGGATATTAGTTTGCTTTACGCCAGTGCAAAAAATAACCACTGCATTTTTTAATGCAGAAAATAAAATATGGCACCGAAAAGTGTGCTTTTCATGACGAGAAAAGTTTCGTGGGAAAAATTAATTGCACGAGTTCGCACCGTCATGGACACTGGGTCTGGAAGAGGAAAAACCTAAAACGTCCGGCAGAAGAGCTAGGCTCATGGCTCTTGTTGAAAAACATACATAAAACTACAGGGGAAATTACGGGAAATGCCAAATATAAAAGGAAAGTTAGCAACTTATATGTTTTAAAAAATATTCTCGGGAAAATTTGAGTACATAGGTAAAAACTGATCTAAAAATTACGGTAAATGCTGAATATAAAAAGAAAATGAGCAAATTATAAATTTCAAAAAAATATTGTGGGGAAAATTTGAATATATAAGGAGAAAACTGACCTAAAAATTAGAGGTAAATGCCGAATATTAAAGGAAAGTTAGCAAATTATAAATTTCAGAAATTATTCTCGTGAAAATATGCGTAAATGGGAAAAAACTGAACTAAAAATTACAGTAAATGCTGAATATAAAAAGTAAATTAGCAAATTATAAATTTAAAAAAATATTCTGAGGCAAATTTGAATCAATAAGGAGAAAAATGACCCAAAATTGCTGGAAATGCTAAATATAAAAAGTAAATGGACAAATGATAAATAAAAAAAAGATTCTCAGAAAAAATTGATACAAATAGGGAGAAAAATGACCTAAAATTGCGAGAAATGCTGAATTTAAAAGGAAAACTAACAACCAATGAAATTGGAATAATAGTCTCGGGGAAAATTCTATTAAATAAGGAGAAATCTGACCTACAATTACGGGAATTACTAAACATAAAAGGAAAACTAACAAATAATGAAATTAAGAAAGTAGTCTCGGTAAATTTTGAGTAATTAGGAAGAAAATTGACATAAATATTACGGGAGATGTTGAATAAAAAAAAATTAAACAATGAAATTAAGAAAATAATATCGGGATATTTTGAGTATATACAAAGATTTTTGTTCTATTTCAACATGAGTATCTTGGTTCCACAATCGAGACGTTCTACGCCAGATGGCTTATCTCTTATCCCACTACTTTCTTCAATTCTGGTTTTAAATCAAACTTCTCCATTGCTGATTTTCAGTTTCATTCATTGGTACCTGTTTTACATGTGGATATTCTAATTTTGTGGAAGATCGCTCTTTAAGCCAATGGCCTTTTGTGTACGTTCGCTCGTAATTCAACAGTCTTTTTCTTATTTTGTTTATAAAATATGAAGAATACGATCAATTTAATATATCTTAAGAAAATAAATCAATCATCCTCACTAATCAGTTCGCTTTGCCTTTTTCTTATTGACCGGAATTGTTGTGGCCTATGTGGTAACGTCCCTGAGTTGTGATCGCCAGCCTAGGGTTCGAGTCTTGCTCAAACTAGTTAGTTTCTTTGGTCGCTGCATCCTCGCCATCGTTGTGAGCTAAAGATTGGGGGTTTACGGGAACCTATAGGTCTATCTGGTGGGACATTATCAGCCATTGCCTGGCCCTCCT
>NC_090745.1:108669589-108679645 GCF_036898095.1 Palaemon carinicauda | reverse complement strand
GAATATAAACAACGTTGGGACTTCTGACTGGCAATAGGTTTTTTTTTTTTTTTTTTTTTTTTGAGGTATATATAAATACAATTTTGAGGAGATCAAATCCTCTTTTGCTCCAACAAACAGAGAAAGTAAACAACGGAAAAAATCCACTAAGGTGTAAACCAAGGAACGCAGAGTTATAAAATCATACTTTATAGACTACAACCAAGTCTATATTTAAAAAAGAAATTAAGTCTATTACGAGAATCAGGTATTACCACCTAAATACAAAGGTTTATCGTAGACTATACTGGAAAATAATAAAACAACAGCCATATTAAATCAAAATGATCTCTGCGTGCCTTTGTGGAAAATATAATTCCCTTTGCGGTGAGGATTAACTTGTTTTTACATTTTTGTGATTTCTATAATTCCTACGGCAGGTGTTTTAATAAGAAACTTATCGATAATCCATTTAAAATATATATCTTAAAATACCCTCAATATTTTTCCACCTAATCTTAAAGATGGTCTAGGAGCCTTATCCCAATCTAACTTAATTTAAACTAGAAGGAATAACTAGATACATAATTTTCTAAAGGGGATAATTAATCAAATGCAAATACTATACTTCCAATACACCTGTAAGCCCGAAAGCATACAAATAGTAGTGATTACATAAACACTGCAAAAGCAATATGAAGTTGAGAGAGAGAGAGAGAGAGAGAGAGAGAGAGAGAGAGAGAGAGAGAGAGAGAAACGTCCCACCCACTTTTCTCACTCCGCCTGACTCCGCCCTCACCTTTTCCGGGCGTATTTCCCCTTTTCGTAAACAGACGAAATTAAAGAGCTAAATAGCCACTTAATATGCTGGATAAAGTCAGGAGCACAGCGGAACAAGACTGTGTTATGGTATTATAGCACTAACAATTTTGGGAACCCTAGGGTTTCTTGTCCTGCACGAGGGTAGGGGGGGATGGGGAGTGACAATTGATACTCTATAAGTACGGAGGGGGGGGGGGAGATAACAGAACTAGAGAGAACAGGGGAGGTTTAGAAAGGGGGGGGGGCCACATTCGGACGGGGTGACTGCATCCACACCACCCACGTCAATATTTGCCTGGGCCCACCTTACCTCCAACTCTCCCACCCTACCTCTCTCTCTCTCTCTCTCTCTCTCTCTCTCTCTCTCAGGACTGATGGCCACCTATTCGAATGTTTACGCTAGTAACGCACTAACATCCCAAGAGAGAGAGAGAGGAGAGAGAGAGAGAGAGAGGAGAGAGAGAGAGAGAGGGCAACCTATCCAAATGTTACGCTAGTAACGCACTAACATCGAGAGAGAGAGAGAGAGAGAGAGAGAGAGATGGCACTGAACAGTATCTCAGTTCGCTTCAAAGAACTTCAAGATGTTCAAACTTCTAGATAAAATTCAAATGATGTCCTCCAGGCTCCCAAGAACTCCCACGTTTTAGTGCAAGAACAAGTGGCCTGCACCTTCAGTACAGGTCGCTCTAATAGCAGTAGTAGCAGAATTCCAACGATGTCCTGCCTTCCCTAATAGCTTAAGGAAGTCCGTGTGTATGTCTAATCTAATCTATATCAATTCTTCGAGCAGGCGACTACATTCAAAGATCCTCAAAAGATTATGAATGTATGATGAATTGTCAGATGTGGTACTACTGATCGTGCCACACGTCAATGTGCGTTGTTAAGGCTCCCCAGGCCAATAATCCAGAGTTATATGTATACCCTCTAGTACCACACAGACTTGAAAATACCTATTTATGTAACTTTTGAATGTGTACTTATCCCAAAACTTCAGATTATGGACCTAAAGAACTTATAAATGCCCAATTGTCCTTAAAAAAGGTCCCCTGTTCTACATTATAAGAATTTCGAAATGTAATCCTGTACTACAAAGACCATTGGAATAAACCAATAAATAAAACACCTCCAATGAAGTTTTCCTTACCAGCATAAAACTTCCAAAGAAACTGACAGAAACTTTATTTTACTTTCCTGTTTAACCAGTAGATTACTTCCGGCCTTCTCTCCCAATAGAAAAAAGTTGATGACGTTTTCATAAGAGTGTATGACGCCGTGGGAGCAACCTTATTCAACCGCGGCCATTGTTATTACGTATGACGACGGTACTACCAGTCTACCAGTAGCAGTAATAATATGCACACGTGAGGTATTCGTGTCTGACGTTCCTTTGTCTTCAGTTCATTGACTTGTTCTCGATGATACAACAGTATGCTCTGTTCATGCCAGTTATATGCAGTTATGTTATCAAGACTCTGTCTATGGAATACTTGATTTTAACAATTAATAAAATTAATAACAATAGCAAGAACTTTAATAATCAACAATAACAAAACGGAAACAATTGGATCTCTCTCTCTCTCTCTCTCTCTCTCTCTCTCTCTCTCTCTCTCTCTCACTCTCTCTCTCTCTGCAGGTCGAGTGGGGGCATTGGAGTAGTCTGCTCAAGTTGAGGAAGACTGTGTTCCATCCACAGACGATGAAGGAGATACATAGATTTAAGAAAGTTAAATATTTACACAGAGAGAGAGAGAGAGAGAGAGAGAGAGAGAGAGAGAGAGCAGACGTGCGTGATCAGTGTGGTGCCAATGTATAACGTTATATCATTAAAAAACAGAGGGTGTCTCCACATAAGACTTCCCTCACTATCAGAGGTGAAAACCACCAATCTCTCTCTCTCTCTCTCTCTCTCTCTCTCTCTCTCTCTCTCTCTCATAAATCTCTTCCCAAAGGTCATTTAAATAAACCTAAAAACTGATCATAATGCCATGAAGATGCGCTAATTAAAGTTTTGGGACCCCTCTGAATATACTCTCACCTAGCCAGAACGTCCCCCTACAACCCCCCCCCCCCCCCAGAAGACAAAGGTATCTTTTCTTTTTCCCAGAGCAATCGCATACATAAGCTTCGTGTATATTTACCATCCAATATAAACCGGTTTTGACCTTTTTCATTGAAGAAAAAAACAATTTAGTTCAATCTTTAATTCTTCGGCGAAACGGTTAAACAACAAAAACAACAAGAAAAGGTTTTTAACAATAGCAGAAATAGATCGTAAAGATGATCCCATCACTTTTAGCTATTATTATTATTATTATTATTATTATTATTATTATTATTAAATGCTAAGCTACAACTCTAGTTGGAAAAGCAGGATGCCATAAGCCCAGGGGCCCCAACAGGGAAGGAAAGGAAACAAGGAAAAATAAAATATTCTACGAATAGTAACAACATTAAAATAAACATTTCCTATATAAACCATAAAATCTTTAACAAAACTAAAGAAAGAGAAACTACATAGAACCTATGTTAAGTCCTTTATTGGACGAAGAAGCATGGCATGAAAGAGGTACCACTCATATTGGTTACAGGGCAAACACAACAGGAGGAGAAGGACAGGTGGAGACTGGGTTGATTAGGATTGATTGAGTCAACTTTCGTCATAGAATACTGCAACAGAAGCTAATTACACTTGAGCAATTCAACCCGTCAACATTTTGAAAGAATTAAAAATTATAAAAAAAATCTAGGACTTTAATCGTTCTGGTAACACTGCTAAATTCAAATGCTTAAAAAAATTTAGCTTCGTAAATATTTCTAGAAGATAATTATTGCTATTTTAAGATAATTGTTTAAACAGTCAATGCTCTCTCATTTCAGAATACCTTTTCTTACTACAGTACGAAAGAAATCCATTTCATATTGTTTTCACGAGAAAGGAGACTCTCTCTCTCTCTCTCTCTCTCTCTCTCTCTCTCTCTCTCTCTCTCTCTCGTTTTAAATAATTCAGGATGCTTAACTCATTACAGACCATGATTTAGGATAGATACTGACGAACATGATTAAACACTATCGCTTTGTATTCTGATGGTGATATTAACTCTAATTACAACACTAATATTTTAAAGGAGAGAGAGAGAGAGAGAGAGAGAGAGAGAGAGAGAGCACAAAGCCCTGAAAAAAAAAGAAATACAAAAGTGAAGAGGGGGGCAAATAAAACAAAGCAATTGCATTAAGCGATAAGCGTTTTAATATCTCCAAAACAAAAGCTGTCTGTCCGGGCGTGACATCCAGGTGTGGACATCGTGCTAATGACGTCAATAAACAACGAAGTCGAAACATTATTAACTCGGGAGAGAGAGAGAGATGAAAAGGAAGGGAAGGGGGAGGACTCGGAACAAAGACGGATCATTCCGGATAGAAAATCGGATAAAACTGTGACAAAAGGACATGAAATCTGGCCGGACAAGATAGCGAGGGAGGAATCCGGACAAGAACAGATGGAACAGACACATGAGAGAGGGTTAAGTCTTTCTGTATAGAAAAACATCCAACCGAAAACGTATTTTAATTCAAAACATTGAATACATACATATATATATATATATATATATACATATGTATATATAAATAAATATATATATATATATATATATATGTGTGTGTGTGTGTGTGTGCGCGCGCGCGCGTTTGGGTATAATACGCTCGGAGTTTAGAAGGGATACTTTGCTTAGGAAAAGTATTTTTAATCCTTTCTTCTCAAAGTAATCACGGTTACCTTTGTTTTTTCCTGATACACACACGTAAATTAACATGACATTAAATACCGAGTCAGATGACGTAAGAAAGCTTTCGTAAATGTAGCCTATCTTGGAAAAGTAGATATATCCGTAAGCATATTTCATGTAATTTATTATCATTTTCTAGAAAATATGAGAGAGAGAGAGAGAGAGAGAGGAGAGAGAGAGAGAGAGAGAGAGAGAGAGACCGCGTTATATTCTTTTACTTTCAGTAAAAATATGTCGAATTGAAATTAAAGTGACAGTTAACTTCTCAACCCTTTGATGATTTTGAAACCATGCTGTTTTATGATAATCCATCACTTAAAATATCCGATAAATTCTTCCTAATATCGGATTCATTCTGCCTCGGAAGAATAATTCATCATAAGAGTGCTCTACAACTTAATCAAATGGTTAGTATACAAATGTTAACCATGCATTTAAATATTAAAAGCTTCATAATCGAAAAAAAAAAAAAGTGAATGTGAAAGCGCTTTTTAATACAAGGTTGAAGTTATGTTCCTTGATTCAGGGTAGTTAGTCTCCGTAGGGTTTACGATCCGCAAACACTATATTTAGATTCTTAGCCAAAGATTGCTATGATAAGATCGGTAAAAATTAGTTTAGGGGCTTGCAAAGTAAGAAAAAGTGATATCAGAGGTTAACATAGTTCTTAAAACATTAGAGGCAAATTTTAAAACTTTACAGTGGAATGGCAAAAAAAAGTCAGTAAATAGTGTTTTCAGATGATAATTTATTTTTTCTATAAACTAATTATGTACTTCTTTTGTGTGTAATAATTTCTTTCCATCGTGCTGAGATTTGGTAACTCAAAAGTCTATTAGTTATCACAAAAAAATATTTGAAAATTTATAATACCAAGTTTTATAGGTATTTTTATATAGCCACAGCTAAATATATATATATATATATATATATATATATATATACGGTATATATACAGATTTAAAAAAGCAAATCAGACAATGGCTTGGTTAAGTAAAATTTGGAAATCAAATGGCCTGAAATTATGAAATTACAAATAAAAATCAGACTCTACAGTTAGGGAGATCAGTGTTATTATTTAGCCATGAAGTCATGGTATAACTATGAAACAATCGACAATAAATAGATTTAGGAGATTTGAGACCAAAGCACTCAGAAGAATATTCGAAGTTACATGGCAGGACAGGATTAGAAATGAAACTATGAAAGAGATTACTCGAGTGCCATAAGTGGATGAGATCATGATGAGGGGTAGATAGATGAAGATGGTTTGGCATGCTCTTCGGACTCCCCAAGAGAGATTAGTTCACCAAACTTTCAACTGGGCTCCACAAGGCACTAGAAGAGTTGGAAGACCCAGACCTACATGTCTGAGGATTATGAAGCGTGAAGTATGAAATGATGAATATAGAATATTGATTTAGAAACTCAAGATAAAGACGAATGGTGAAATCTAACCGAGACCCTTTACGTCAGTGGGCGTGGGAGGAGATGATGATGATATTACACACACACACACACACACACACACACATATATATATATATAATATATATATATATAATATATATATATATATATATATATACATAAATATATACTATATATATATATATATATATATATATATTTAAACAGCTAACTTATACAGAAGAGTACAAGAATTCAAACTTTTAACCCTAACCTTTAATAAAATATGAGGTACATCCTAAACAAAAGTTGTTAATTACAAAACGAATCCGCCTTTCAAGGATCCACTTATAAACTCCCTCATTGAAGTAATGAAAATTAATCAGCATTAAATAGGATCTACCTGGCGGAAATATCTCTCATAGAATGAAGGAGCGCGTGGGGGTAAAAATGCCCCATAAGAAATCCCATTTGATAAAAGCTCATTAAGGATTTAATGCCATCATTAAAAGGTCACTCCACAATCTCTGAAGACCCTGTCAGCTCTTGGGCTGACATTGGCCCTTTACAATATATATATATATATATATATATATACACATATATATATATGTAGTATATATATATATATATATATATATTCATATGTGTGTGGGTGTGTGCGTGTATAAGTAGGGTCAATCAACAATCTCTGAAAACCTTGTCAGCCCTTAGATTGACATTTCAGAGGCCTGACATTGGATATGTATGTTATATATACATACATACACACGCTTAAACAAATGTGTGTATGTATACAAACACACACATATATATTCACACACAAACCATATATATATATATATATTATATACACACACATATATTATATAATTATATATATACATATCTATCTATCTATCTATCCATCTATATACACACACACATACACACACACACACACATATATATATATATATATATATGTATGTATGTGTGTATGTATGTATGTATAAAGTGAGATAGAATTTAGATAGCATTACTTAAACAGTTTTCATATACCGATTCTATTTCAACATCCCTAATTTCATTCAATTTGTGCTTTTAACGGCAGTGAACTATTGCACTCGTCTAACAACCAGGTACATAAAGCACTTCACCGCTTTACGGGGGATAAAAAAAACTTACCGTACTGACATTGTGATTTTTTAATTCTGGTTTTACAGAAAAGATGTAATTGACTTAGGAAAGGTTATGAGAAATCGTAAAATTACAAGTTATTGGTGAATATAAAAACAAACATGTCAAAAATTACGTGCCCATGATAAAATGAATTAATGAAATAACATCAAATGCTCTTGAATAAAAAATATATATTAAAAAAGGAGCGTTAATGAATCATAATAGCAATTAGCATATCTGTTTAACGAGCTTAATGGCAAGATATGGAATCAATGGAACGTAAAATTTGTGTGGATGTTTGGTTGATTGAACATTGAAATGAAAAAAAAAAAAATCTCACTAAAACCGATAATCACCCGAAAATTGAAGAGAGCATCTAAAGAAATGATGATATTCCAAAACCCTTACATAAATATAACTAAAACAATTTGAATATGATGATAGTTCTTGTGATAAACAAAAATGCAATGATGTAAAATGCCACAGCAAACAAGTAAAACTGTTGAGGAGGCCACTTAAGAAGGAGAATAATCTCCTGCATATAATAAAAAATAAGAGTATATATATATATATATATATATATATATATGTATATGTATATGTATATATATATATCACATCACGCTGAGGGTGAGAGAAGAGTAGTCATACCCTGGTGAGAGGGGGGTATCCCGAGACGTATACATGGAAACCACAGTTTCCCACAAATTTCCGAACCAGCGGGTTATACTTAGGGAAATGTTGAGGGGGTGGAAAGGGTTGAATCTGTGCGTGCACATCTAAATATTTACACGTCATTTTTTGACGGCACGGGTACACTAATATCATATAAAGGATCTTTGAAGTAAAATTGACACCAATAAAATAAGTTGAATTCCAAACAAACCAGGTCAAACCATCACGTGACTTCTCCAAGACCATGTCAAGGTCAGTCACGATCAACATCACACAAGATGCGATTTTTAAAATCTTGATTTATTCAGAGGTCAAGTCTTGTTTTTTTATTTCTTACTTCCACCTGCTATGAATAATCCACTTATCAGTTATGCATTGAGTTTGGAGAGAGAGAGAGAGAGAGAGAGAGAGAGGAGAGAGAGAGAGAGTGAGATGTGAAGAAGTAATTTCAAACATAATTCAATGTTATTACGGTTATAATTAACAAAAAACCATCTAAGAATGAACTTGATAACTCAAACAACACAAGATGCAGAAAATATATATATATATATATATATATATATATCTATATATATATATATATATCTATATCTATATATATATACATATATATATATATATATATATATGTATATATATATATATATATATATAAAGGCGCTGAAACCACAACAATGGGGACATTTTATAATAAGTTATTTTCAGAGATTATTCCATTTGTAAACGGCTCTTTCTAATATATATCTTTGTGTCCACGGAGAATTCGTAAGTTCTCAAAACGTGAATCCATAATTAGAAGGAGAAAATGGGACAATTCCTTCAATCTTTTATTTGCGTATCAGCTAGTTTTATTCATATAATGAAGAAAAACATGCGGGGTGACATGACTTAAAAGAATAACTATTTCAATAACAATGTAAACGAAATTAGGCATAAAAAGAGAAAAATAATGTGTTGCATAAAATCCATGAATAATAATCAACAAAGCTTTTATTTACGTATCAGCTAGCTTTATTCATGTAATGAAGAAAGAAGTGCGGGGTGACATGACTAAAAAGAATAACTATTTTAATAACAATGTAAACGAAATTAGGCATACAATGATAAATGTATTGCATAAAATCCACGAATAGTAATCAACAAAACTATCATAAAAAGGGATCTTAACAAATGGACAATAAAAAGGACCGGAGGACGTTGGGATAATAAAATTACCATGGGAGGAATAAACATTAGCGACCATATTATAAACGTCCACATTCATCAAACCAGTTAAAAAATGTTATCTTGTCAAACCAATGCAATAAAATAAACATTTGAAACGGATATAAGCATTGTGCAAAGGAACACCAGCATTGCCTATAAATACAACATATGAAACCTTAACCACAACAAGGAATCTTCTGCTTACAAATTCATTAACAACAGAATTATTCAATACCCTCAATACTCTCTCTCTCTCTCTCTCTCTCTCTCTCCTCTCTCTCTCTCTCTCCAATACCCTCAATACTCTCTCTCTCTCTCTCTCTCTCTCTCTCTCTCTCTCTTTATATATATATATATATATATATGTGTGTGTGTATTTATATATTATACAAACACACACACGCACGCACACACACACACACACACACATATATATATATATATATATATAGAAAGAGGAACATACGGAACCTTCCTTCCGTTTATTCCGTCACTGGAATTGGATAAAAGTGGAGAATCATGAGTATGGTTGACGATATATAATTGAACATATCTATGTACATTTTATCCTGGAATCGACCACAATGAGGCCTGGGGGCAATATGCACTGTTAAAATATGCCATAACAAACGGTAAAAATCCAGGAATTAATGTTGCCATGCATTTACCGTTTTAAAAACGGATATATTGACGTAAAGGGGTGATATTACGGTCACCAACCCGTAAAAGATAATAACAAAGTAGGGTAGAAATTACGGTCGTCTGTATTTACTGAAATACGGCTGAGAACATTATATTTCATATAGAATTTAAGATTAAAATTACGTTTTTTTAACAATGTGCGTAACTACATAAATCCAATAATTAAAGTTGAAATAACGTTTTTCTTAACAAGGTGCGTAACTACATAAATCCAATAATTAAAGTTAAAATTACATTTTTTTAACAATGTGCGTAACTACATAAATCCAATAATTAAAGTTAAAATTACATTTCTTTAACAATGTGC
>NC_090745.1:108654589-108662089 GCF_036898095.1 Palaemon carinicauda | reverse complement strand
AATAATAATAATAATATAAAATAATAATAATAATAATAATAATAATAATAATAATAATAAAAACTGTTTCAGTTCTATTCGTTTGAATGATCATTTTCCTAACTACAGTATCTTTTGGCTTCAGGATTTCCGATGCAATGAGGCAGGTGTGGGTGAGTTTCATGATAAATAGCCCGTTAATTTCCTTGATTCAACATTCAGAATTTCAAAGATACAAAGATATGTTGTAATTGTATCAGTTTTTTTTTCTTTTTTCTTTTTTACCCATATTCTCAATATCCGGTTAATTTCTTTGATTCAACATTCAGAGTTTCAGATACAAAGATGTGCTGTAACCTTATCTCTTTCGTTTTACTACTATTCTTAAATATATTCATTCATAAAACAAACAACATCAAAATATTAAACCAAGTAAAAGTCAACCCCCCCCCCCACCATATTTTATGTAATTACCTAACCTAACCCAATTAAACCTATTTAGGTTACACCAAAGTCTATAGACCTTGGGTTGCAAAAATTAAGTTAACAAAAAAGCATGTATTCTTTCACATCGTTACCCCCAACCACAACCTGTCTTGTTATCCACGAAACAATCGGTACCTATAATGAGAAATTTCCTATACTTCCCTTGGCTCAAAAAAAAAAAAATGGGTGAAAATTCTTTTACTTCAGACTTTTTTTTTATTTTGGTTACCATTTTATTTAAGTCTAAATAGTCATTAACGCATAAGCGTTACGGAACACTTCATGGTACCTGAAAAAAAAAGAAAAAAATAACACTGGGATACGTGAAGGAGTAAGAAGGCTGGCAGAAGGAAGTAGAAGAGAAAGAGGGGGGGGGAGGGAGAAACGAGAAAAGGGTAGAATGAAAAGAGGGTACAACGAGAAAAGGATAGAACGAGAAAAGGATAGAACGTAAAGAGGGTAGAACGAGAAAAGGGTGGCAGGAGAAAAGGGTAGAACTAAACAAGGTTATAGTGGCAGGAGGAAAAATTATAAATTAAATAAAAGGGGAAGTACTGATGATTTTAAGGGGGGGGGGGGAAGTAAGAATTGGAATGAGACAGTCTGATGACAGACTAATTCATTCTTTTTTTATGGATTCAGAGTATAACAATTGGCATTTTTTCTATAGCAAACATATCAAGGTCAATGCTCTTCATGGAGGCAATAAACTTCCCATACTAATTAAAAGCTTCGCCCTTACCTACTTATAAGACAAGGAGAAACCTATAAGGTGGTAACCCACTTCGGCTTATTGTTAACGAGTTTCCCTTCCTCACCTACCACCTCGTAGAGAAATTGACCCACGTCCTGACGCCATTCTTCCTGTTCCTGTAATAGCATCTCTTATGCTGTATTCCTTGAGCTCGACCGCATTAAAATTGGCTCTGCGCAAACACGCTATTATTATTGTTATTATTATTATTATCCAAGCTACAACCCTAGTTAGAAAAGCAAGATGCTATAAGCCCAGAGGCCCCAATAGGGAAAAATAGCCCAGTGAGGAAAGGAAATGAGGAAATAAATAAATGAAGAGAACAAACTAACAATAAATCATTCTAAAAAAGGCAACAACGTCAAAACAGATATGTCATATATAAACTATTAACAACGTCAAAAACAAATATGTCATATATAAACTATAAAACGACAGGACCGTCTATTACACCATATAGTAGTTATACGTGGAGGGTTGTACAGTCACTTGTATAGATTGGTGGATGACCGGTTGTTTGAGAGAGATTTCCATTTCACCCCCTTTCTGGACGACAGGTATCTGGGAACGCGAAACCGGTCAAATATTCACCTACCTATCGTTGAATATCTGACCCAGTTTCGCGCTCCCAAACACCTGTCGTGCAGAAATGGGTGAAATAGAAATATCTATTAAACACTCGGACATTCACCAACTTATATGAGTGACTATACATCTATCACCATCCCGAAGGAGACGCCGAAGGCTCTTCTTATCCTCTGCATCAAGGAGGCCTCCTTCAGATGCTCTATGTGGATGATGTATCAGTAATTACATGGCATCACAATTAAACTCCATTCGGGTTACACTTAAGTTCCTGGGAAAAGGAAAACACCATTATGGACCGAGACCATAGAAGTTTGGTCTATGCTTCACGATAAAAAGAAATGATAGCTACCTATTTCTTTTTTTCTGAATCTTAAGAATGAATGAATCAACTTAACGGTGTACGTCAATACAGCCAACTTGGGGCATTGTCCTAATGGAGCAGGCGTATACTACTACCGTTACAAGATGGCCAATAGGCCGACATACCCTTGGCCCTCTCCGACTACAGCAGTTATGTTCACTGCTTCTCTGGGTCACTAGAAGGACAATCAACCGATGGTACATCAGATACATAAATGCAGAGGCAAAGAAGGAAAATCATAACCCGATGGTACAGACTTATGAAAAAGATGGACGAATCTTGAAAATTTATAATAGCAAACGACCATCCAACCGGCAGTACAACGAACAGAAATCCGTTGAAGAAGAAAAAAAAAAAAAAAAAAAAATCCCCGCCCCTGTTCAGCCAAGGTCCAGAGCCCCAACCTAATAGATGTCAGGGAGATTGAGAGGTCACTTCCCGGACGGTGCCATTAAGGGGCACTATCTATCAAGGGAATTATCAGTGGAAAGCGAAATACTGGATTACGAACACAACCCCTGATGCCTATCAATTCTTGTAGCATCTTTAATATATATATATATATATATATATACATATATATGTATATACTATATATATATACATATATATACATATATATGTATATATATATATATATATATATATAAATAAGCAGCCCAATTAAGAAAAGAAATAATGAATAAGTTATACAACGAAAATGAAAAATAGAAACTAAAAATATAGAGATGAATAGCAATGTTGAATAGATAAATAACTAATAAACTGTGAAACAAGATTTATAAGAACACATAACATTAAACATTGATAATAAGTTTGAAAATCTGAAGTTCCACCGATTCAACTATTTAGTTGGACGGACTATTACACAACTGGACCACAGTCGGGAAGGAAAACTTCTAGCGAGCTGTGCAGTATTAAGCCTCTTACGAGAAAAAACAGGACTGTTCGAATTAACCACATATCTAGAGTAGGAGTAAATACTCAAGTGGATGACAAAATCTTTGGTGGATCTGAACATCGAGCATGGCCTGAATTATGAAAAATCTTTTCATATATAGTCTACAAATCACCAGAAATTACATATAAAAATCCGGCTCTCTCTCTCTCTCTCTCTCTCTCTCTCTCTCTCTCTCTCTCTCTCTCTCTATATATATATATATATATAGTGAGATCGGTATTACTGTATGGACAAGAGTCGTGGTATAAGAATGAAACAATATCCAACAGATTTTGTGGATTTGAAAACAGAGCCCTCAGAAGAATATTGGGTTAAATAGGAGGAATGGATTAGAAATGAAAATATAAGAGAGATTAATCGAGTGTCATATTGTGGATGAGGGGTAGATAGGCATGGCTTGGGGCATGCTCTTCGCATTCCCCAAGAGAGATTAGTTCATAAAAATTTCAGCTGGGCTCCACAAGGCACTAGAAGAGTTGGAAGACCCAGGTCTACATGGTTGACGACTATGAAGCGTGAAGTAGATGATGAATGGAGAAGTACTGAATTAAAAGCTCAAGATAGAGACGACTGGCGAAAACTAACCCAGGGCCATTTGCGTCAATAGGCGTAGGAAGAGATGATGATTATAGTCTACACAAAAAGAGTTAATCTGACAAGGGCGACAGGATTAATATCCCGATTATTATTATTATTATTATTATTATTATTATTATTATTATTATTATTATTATTATTATTATTATTATTATTATTAAAGGCAAAGCTACAACTCTAGTTAGAAAGGAAGGATGCTAAACGCCAAAGGGCTCCAACACGCAAAATAGCCCAGTGAAGAAATGAAACCAGGAAATAAATTAACAACAAGAGAAATAATGCAAAATAGCCCAGTGAGGAAAGGAAAGAGATAACTAGACAAACTAAAAGAGAAGTAATGAACAAAGAAAACATATTATTCTAAGCACAGAAACAACATTAAATTAGATCTCTCATATATAAACTATAAAAAATAAAATGAAAAAACAAGAGTTTCAGATGAAAGACAGCTGGTTGAAGGTCAAGAAGAATAACAATATTCAAAACATGGTAAAATAAAACATTCAACATTTCAGAAGGATTGGCATATGTCTAAAATTCCTGAAGGGCCTTTTCAATATGCCAATCTTTTTTATATTGATAGGAAGACAGGCAAGAGGTGTTTCTCGAACACATCACACCTAAAATCTTAAACTCGCTGCATGGAGAAAACAAATTATCAATAGAAAGATTTGGATGAGTAGGATCAAATTGTCCTTGAAAAATGCTAAAATTAATAATCATATATATATATATATATATACACATCTATATATATATATATATATATATACATATACATATACAGTATATATATATATATACTGTATATATAATATATATATATATATTTATTTATTATATATATATATATATATATGGAGAGAGAGAGAGAGAGAGAGAGAGAGAGAGAGAGAGAGAGAGAAATCATTTATTTCTTTATATATATATATTATATATATATATATATATATATATAAACCCACACCCATTCCGATTTTCACTGTCCTTGTTCTATCACAAAACTACCAGGGTTCATGTACCTGTATCTGTGGCGTCGGATCCCTTCCACCACTTTATATCGCGTGTCTATTACAGGCCCCTCGAATTCCATCCTCTCTTAATTGCCCTTTGCGAAGTTCTCTCTCTCTCTCTCTCTCTCTCTCTCTCTCTCTCTCTCTCTCTCTCTCCACTTTTTTTATTTCATTTACGCGTTCTTTGGATCAGATTATGTTTCACCTGTAATCAGCGTATGGATATCTAAAATTGATATACAAACGTACTGGAAACTTACGGATGATACACATATTCATGCATACATATTGACATAAAAATTTCATAATATATATATATATATATATATATCATATGTGCTTGCTTTCAAAGATAACTGCTAGATGATTCTCATCAACAAATACCTAATTATGCACACTTACTATATCATTCGTTCACGTAAAACAGCAAATAAATCTATCTAATCCTCGTAAAGCAAATATAGAAACAAGCACCATTCACCACTGTGTAAACGCGGAAGTCAAAAGCAAGCATAAAATCCCTTCTCCTGGATCTGGCTCCTGCATCGCATGCAATGGCGAGACTACGGTAAAGTACCTGGCCTCTTGGCAGCGGCCATTAAAGATTTCTTCACGCGTGAAGCAATCGCCAAAGAAAGAGCAAAATTCCTCTCGCGAAAGAGGTTACGCAATCGTGTTTACACTATGGCGGGAGGTCGGGTTGCATAGGGTTCGCACTAGTGTCTGGTTGGGGTTCGTGGGAGTCGTAGAGCGATGGGGTTTAGTGGGAGTGGGGCTGAGGGTTAGGGTTTGGTGGGAGTTGGGCTGAGGGTTGGGTGAGGGGGGTTTGTTATGGATTGCAGGCGTGGTCACAAGAAGCAAACGTGAGGGTTTATACTTCGCACCCGGAAGAAGAAAATAAATTGGGGACCGGAACCGCTTCCGGAGGAAATTATGAATACATTATTTTGAAGTAAACATTGGAAAAAATCTTGTAATGTAGGTTTTTGAATGTCATAAATTTGTTTTCTTCTATTTGATAAATTTACCTTACAACATCAAAGCTGTGTATTCATGCCTTCTGATCTAGTATTGAACACGCATGGAAGCATATATTAAGCGTATAACCGATAAGGCCACTGGAGCTGAAACCCGCCATACTATTCCCACAGTTATTAAAGTCTCTCTCTCTCTCTCTCTCTCTCTCTCTCTCTCTCTCAGAGACGAGTTTCTCGTGAAGCGTACGTTCTGTTGAAGATAGCCCTAATAGCAAATATTTTTTTTTAAACTAATGACATCTCGCATCTAATTACTAAAGAGGCTTTGATCCTCGCTCAGAGTTTTCCACCAATTTTATATTTTGAACACTAAAGTTGAGTTCGCAAATGGCTCATCCTCAATGGTTAACGACAGATAACCTTCTGGCTTTAATGTGCAATGACACTCTACTGTCCTTGCCTCAAAAACTTTGCAACAATCTGTTGCAATAAACTATAACTGTAAGTTGCAATTCTTCCTCTATATCTTTCATATCCGTTGGTCAATATTGACAAATAGCTTTTCACATATGGCGTTACAACAAGAGTATTTCAATTTCTATTTAGGATATGATTAGCTATTTATTTGAGCCAAGTATTAAAAGGTCTTGCGATGTCACCTTTTAGTATAATCTATAATGCTGCCTTGAATTCTTAATGGATCATAAATTTGGACTACTTAACATAGAGATTTCAACAACTTAGCCTTACATACCAGCTTATATATTCTCTCTCTCTCTCTCTCTCCTCTCTCTCGCTCTCTCTCTCTCTCTGTGTGTGTGTAAGGATTTCAAACATTTTAGTCCTTACATGCCAGCCTATAATTTCTCTCTCTCTCTCTATCTCTCTCTCTCTCTCTCTCTCTCTCTCTCTCTCTCTCTCTCTCTCTCGTCCTCTCTCTCTCTCTCTCTCTGTGTGTGTGTAAGGATTTTAACATTTTAGTCCTTACATGCCAGCCTATAATTTCTTTCTCTCTCTCTCTCTCTCTCTCTCTCTCTCTCTCTCTCTCTCTCTCTCTCTCTCTCTCTCTCTCTCAAGGTAATTTTGCACTACTAAAGGCCTCCTCTATCCATTACTTTACATTATTCCAATCTCCTTCTCTGCATTGTATTCAAAGAAGCTCTGTTTCGCCTGGAATTCGCTGCATGTGTTCATTACGGTGAAACAAATGTTATTACCCTTGGGAAAATTACTACTCCTTCTCTTAAGCACTTCCGGATTCTTCTATGTTATTTTTTGGGAAAAAATGGTATTCCACATAGAATTTGCGTCTATTCACAGCACTATAATCAATGCCATGATAGAGTTTTCGTCGTGGATAAATTTTAACTATAAGATCAAAGGGACAAGAGGATAAATTTTAACTATAAGATCAAAGGGACAGAGGATAAATTTTAACTATAAGATCAAAGGGACAGAGGATAAATTTTAACTATAAGATCAAAGGGACAATGTTAAAAAATATATATATAATTAGTATTTTTTTTTCTTGCCATTCAGTCCACTCTCGAATCAAAGAGAATAATCATAGTTCACCTTAAGTTAATTTACTTGTAGAAAAATATAAAATACATGTTGGTTTTAAAACTTAAATGGACTAAATCAACCTTCTATTCTGCTATATTGTAAACCACACCTCACAAACAGACCCATCGTGACCTCTATAAGGTCTCAAATAAGGCTTAGAAGAGACCGAAATACTATTTCTTATAAAAATTTAGGGACATTAACCCGTACTTAAGCCG
>NC_090745.1:108629589-108652089 GCF_036898095.1 Palaemon carinicauda | reverse complement strand
AGAATAAAAATAAAACAGCTGTATATGTTTTATACGTTTCAAAGATTGGTCATGTACTTAGATCCTTTTAAAATTATGTAGCGCTAATCACCATATTAGGTCTATAGGTATTAATCTTTTCAAAGAAAACCCAGGTTGATTTTGTATGTTAATTTCTCCGATATTTAGGTTTTATATCCAACCCTCTTAGTCCTTTGCTTGAGGGTACACTCGGGCACACTATTCTATCTAATTTCTCTTCCTCTTGTTTTCTTAAATTATTTAAAGTTTATATATGAAACATTTCTTTTAATGTTGTTACTGTTTTTAAAATATTTAATTTTTCCTTATTTCCTTTCCTCACTAGGCTACTTTCCCCGTTGGGGCCCCTGGGCTTATAGCATCCTGCTTTTCCAATTGGGGTTGTAGCTTAGCAATTAATAATAATAATAATAATAACATTCTATATAAGTATACATATAGAAAATACCTGCTGCTGATAACACATCAACATACAAATTCAATAAAGTTTAGTTGCACAACACGCAGGGTTGTGGTGGCTGATGCGGTAACGTTCCTGAAAGGTGAACGTCAGACTAGGGTTCGAGTCCCGCTCAAACTCGTTAGTTCCTTTGGTCGCTGCAACCTCACTATCATTGTGAGCTAAAGATAGGGGGTTTGGGGGATCCTATAGGTTTATCTGCTGAGTCATCAGCAGCCACTGCCTGGCCCTCCTTGGTCTTAGATTGAGTGGAGAGGGGGGCTTGGGCGCTTATCATATGTATATATGGTCAGCCACTAGGGCATTGTCCTGCTTGATAGGGCAATGTCACTGTCCCCTGCCTCTGCCCTTCATAAGCGGCCTTTAAACCTTTAAACCTACACATCGTAGCACATTGCCATCTTATGCCTGATGCAAATGTAAATATGTCAAATACAACGTTACTTTTTTAATATCAAAAGAAATACAAAACTTTTATCCGTCGATTCTCACATAAAAGTGTAGGGGGTGCCACCTACCCAAATAGGTCAGTTACTTTAATATAACCGAATTTCTCTCCATTTTGTGACGTCAACTAGAAAAAAAGCACTAGAGCAGCAAAGTCATCCCTTGGCGCTTTGACAAAAACATTAAGGACAGACCTTTCTTATTATGCTCGTATCGCCCATGCAAACTGCTATTTTAAATATTGATTTGTAAACAAATAATATAAAATTTGTTTGAAAATACATTATAAATGCCAGAAAAATAATGAATAATAGACATTAAACTCTAACCAGAAAAAATAACGGTTGGAAGATTAATGACCATCTTAGTATTGTGGTGGCCGATGTGGTAACGTCCCTGTCTGACGCTCGCTAGACTTGGGTTCGAGTCCCGCTCAAACTTGTTAGTTTCTTTAGACGAAGCAACCTCACCATCCTTGTGAGCTAAGGATGGGAGGATGGGTCAATGCCTGGCCCTCCTTGGTTCTAGCTTGGGTGGGAAGGGGTCTTGGGCGCTGATCATAAGTATATCTGGTCAGTCTCTAGGGCATTGTCCTGCGCGATAGGTCAATGTCACTGTCCCTTGCCTCTGCCATTCATGCGCCGCCTTCAAACCTTTATAGGGATGTGTGCTTTAATGAATTAATCAATAGCCGTAGTCTTTCAACTTTAATCAAATGTAAGGAAAACTCCAGGAAATGACACAATTATGAAAATGAGATATATAAATACGAAATAAACCCAAAAGCGCACAGACATGTCAATTTATGTCTGGGGTTTGACCAGATTTCATCCTCATGCTGGCCATTGCTGATTGGTGATGGTGGGAGATTTTTGTCTTATCACTCATAGCTTTGCTGATCATGGCAATAGAGAAACTCTTTCATCACGTTAAGGTATCCCCACTCAGAAACGGAATATATATATATATATATATATATATATATATATATATATATATATATATATATATATATATATATATATATATATATACTGTATATATTTATATATATATACATATAAGTGTGTATGTATATAATAGGTAATGAAAACCAAATCAATACAAATTCAATAATTACGTTACACTTTTCTTATGAGAATAAGGACTTAACCTACATTTGTTACATCAGAATAGTTTTAAAATAAATCATTCAATTCAGGACTGTAAAATCACCAACTGCCTACTTTGTGCAATTACAGACAATTTATTTTCGTCGCTAAAGATATATTAGGCTAACACTGTAAGTAAAAATGTCCAACCAATCTTTGCCTCACGATTAAATGAATTAGTCATCAAAGTGTATCTTTCACAGTGTATCTTTCAACATGACTCTTTAATCGCTTTAAAGGTGAAAGCATAATTGGCATCAGCGTTGGCTTCGTTTGGTCACCTTATGCTTTTCGTTAAGCTTCCGTCAGTCATTTTGTTTGTGTAAGCTAAGTTACATAACCTTTTATTTCATTTCATTTCGTTAGTGTAAGCTAAGTTATGTCTACATAACCTTTTATTTCGTAAGTTTTCTTTGTGTAAGCAAAGTTGTATAACCTTTGGTTTGTGTAAGCCAATTTATATAACCTTTTGTTTGTGTAAGCCAAGTTACATAACCTTTTGTTTCATTTCATTTTGTTTGTGTAAGCCAAGTTATATAACATTTTGTTTGTGTAAGCCAAGTTATATAACCTTTAGTTTGTGTAAGCCAAGTTACATAACCTTTTGTTTCATTTCATTTTGTTTGTGTAAGCCAAGTCACATGATCTTTTGTTTCATAAGTTTTGTTTGTGTAAGCCAAGTTACACAACCTTTTGTTTTGGAAGTTTTGTTCAATACTCTATTGTGAACATGTGATTTATTAAAGTGTCCTTTGTATAAGTTTTGTAGCAGTACTAAATTGTTATCATAACTTTCGTTCAGTATGCTATTGTGTCAGTATATTTCGTTCAGTGTTCTATTGTGTCCGTATATTTCGTTCAGTACTTTGTTGTTATTATTCCACGTAAGTTTCGTTCAGTACTTCATTGTTCACGCAAACTTAGTTCAGCGTCCTTTTGTATAAGTAAGTTTGTTCCAGCAATCCATTGTTAACGAAAACAAAAATTTTATTCAGTGTTTAATTGTTAAAGTAAGCTTCATTCAGCGTCTTTTTTTTTAATAAGTTTCTTTTGTTGACGTAAGTGTTCTAATGTTAATTAATGTTGCGCTGAAGTTATCAAAGCTTCGTTCATTGCTATTTTGTTATAATAAGGTCCATTCAATCTTTTATCTTCATATGGACTTCATCTAACCCCCAAGCCCCCTTGTTTACTTACACAACTTCCAACGCCTTTTTTGTTACAAATTCCTCAAGCATACCCATTGAATGGTCTATTATTATTATTATTATTATTATTATTATTATTATTATTATTATTATTATTATTATTATTATTATCATTATTATTATTTTTCTTATTATTATTATTATCCTCACATCACATCATCATCATCATCATCGATCATCATCATCATCATCATTATTATTATTATTATTATTAGACAAGTTACAAACCTGGTTGGAAAAGAAAAATGCTACCAGGCCAAGGGCTCCCACAGGGAAAGCAGTCCAGTGAAGAAAGGAAAAAGCATATAAACTATATATAGGTAATGACTAAAACATATTTCAAGATCAGTAATGACGTTGAAATAGATCAGTCATATACAGTATAACCTATAGAGCGAGACTTTCGTTAACCTGTCCAACAAACGAAAATTTACAAGAAGTTTGAACCCCTGAAGTTCCACCAATTCAACCGCCAAATTAGGATAATTCCACAATCTGATCGCAGCTGGAATAAAACTTCCAGAATACTATATGGTAACAAGACTTATGATGGAAAAGGAATGATTTAGAATTAACTACATAACTAAAACTACTTACAGGATGGTACAGTCAGGGAACATCTGAATACAATTAATGATCTAAATTATGAAAAATCTTATACAACAGGTATAAAGAACTAACTGAACGACGCGGTGCTGAAGATTAATATCAAGAACAGGAATAAGGAATCTAATTGATAAAGTAGTGTTCAACTCCAACTTGTTTATCAGTTAAACAAGAAATACATGATAATTATCCATTGCAAACTGACATTGTTTAATAAGGTCTAGAATATCCTTACTGGTCCTTCCTAATCTGAGGTCAGCTGGATATTTCTTCAAGAGGTGAAATTGTCAAGTCAACTACCACAAAGTATGGTTAACAACACTAAACTACGGTAACCAGCACCTTTAATTACCTTAACTAGTTGGTGTCCACGATACATTACGGTCTCATTCAATCCTTTGAGCTTCAAATAAAGGAAAATGAACCAAAGCTCCTATTTCAAGACAATTATCCTAAGCTTAAAGCCAAATTAGGTTAACAAGGTTGGCAAATTAAATGAAGAAGAGTTTGAAAGCTATCAAACTGAATAAAATCTTCACATACAAGATGAGCTCAACGAGATGAATAAATTCTTCAAATCTATGAAAAGAATCAGAAGCTTGGAATTAGATAAAACGACAGTATGTAACCCCCCCCCCCTCAAAAAAAAAAGGTCTTATCATTCCTAAGAGTCCTGTGAATGTAGATTGATTTGGGATGTTGTTCACTGTAAGAGTTGTGGCAGTAAACTTTTTTTTATGGATTTTGTGTTATTATGAATTGTCAAAAATTCTGTTCTGCTAACTTTCTGATAATGGCTTCAAACTTAAGTTGCTTTCCCCAGCAGCGTAATTTCCGTTGCTGTTTTCAAAGTTTCGCCAGCTTCATAACTCATCCCTAGTGACAGTTCTCATTTCGTTCTTCTTCTTGCAAACATAACCTCCTTATAGAAGTTAACATTTTAACTCTGACTTATACCGAAATCACTACTCGTTCTTTCGCTTCTTACTCAACTTATTTATTTATTCTCTGACAAATTTTGATAAAGCCTCCAATGTATGTATTAACACATTAATAATACTGAAATGAATATAATTTCTAAATATATTTTCTTTCTATTTCCCCAAATAACACTCCTAACACTGCTTTGCATTCTAATGGAAATATTATCGATAAATCTCCATCTTTAGATTCAAGTATAACCATTCTAAATATAAAAACAAAACGCCAAGAACCAAGACAGTTTTACATAAATTTAAATGAAAAAAAAAATTCTAGTGACTTTGAGGAAAACCTCTTTACAGGGTTTGATAAACAATAAATCATTTTAGATGTTGAAAAAATACCAAATATATCACATATTAAAACCGTTGACATATGAAATTCATAGTATTTATATGCAAATAGTAATAATAATAATAATAATAATAATAATAATAATAATAATAATAATAATAATAACAACAACAACAACAACAACAACAACAACAACAACAATAATAATAAAAATAAAAATAATAATAATAATATTAATAATAATAATAAATAGGTGAAATTGATTAAAATTCACCTACACTTCATCTGTAGCGAAAAAGATTGATAGGATCAAAAGAAGATGGTGAGAGGAAGGTGATAATGAAGAGGAGATATGCTATTACTTGATTTTCCTTTTCATCCTTTCTATAATAACGGAGTATGATCTTGCCTGTCTGTCTGTCACACCTCACACTCGAGAAATCTTTGGAAGAGTGAGGCTGATTGACAGCACTAGTGACGTAGGCGCCTTTGCGATGATACTTCGTATATTTGGTTATGGACTCAAGTTTAAAAGTCTCTCAGTTATGCTTTACCTTTATGAATCATTTGAGCAGTGTTAACGAGCGTGCTTTAAGACCTTTCTATCAGTCTTTATTAGAAATAGTAATTTTGTATCAACATTAATACAAAGTTTATATCTATAGTATGCATATATATATATATATATATATATATATATATATATATATATATATATATATATATATATATATATATATATATATATATATATATATATATACACACACACGCATAAATATATCTTTATTTACACACACCTATATATATATATTGGTGTGCTACTGTCTTAAGCACACATTTGAGTATGAGTTGTTTTCAGATGTATTTAGATGGTTTATTGAACACATCTTGGTGGTTTTTTAAGTTTTATTGTATATAAACAACTGAGTTAAACATCTCCATCACTGGAGGAAGCTGTGTTGGTCCACATGACCAATTCTGGTGAAGTTTTGATAAGAACTGAACAAATTACTGATATCCCAAAAATCGTACACTTGCTTTAATTTGGATAAGTGACGGAATCGGAAGACACCTGCATCCGGTGACGTCACAAACTTTCACACGAAGAGTTAATGTGTTGACACTAAGAAAGAATGACAACTCAGCATCTTACATCCTGTACACAATTTGAGTTGACCATAGCAAATCTCACGGCCAGCTCTTCCAACCAACATGACATATTACGTCATTTGTTTTAAACATGTAATATTACTATTCTAATCATTACATATGCTCGGCCAGCTATCTCAATTTTTTTTACAAAAATTTAACAACAAGCCGAAACATGGTTATTAGGTGTGACTGGACATACGTATCATTCATTGTCCAAAACTAGCTATATCCAACTGAGGACGAATGTCCAAACAGGCACACCAAAATTAATAACAATAGTGCATACAAAAAAAGATATTACCAAAGCAAAAAGAAAAATGCATGATAAAACCAAGATCATACATATGGTACATTGCTAGCAAATGATTACATGGTACCAAAAAACAAAACAAATTCTGACTTACAAATGATTCGGTAACTTGATAAAGAATAATTGTTACCTTTGTCAGAAACAAGATACTCAACATTCAGTGCACAAATACGAATTCCTGGTACGTACACGTACCACGGTTTCGTACATATATATATATTTATATATAGGGCTGATACATTTTATTAGATGCCCATAGATTCTGTTATATATCTTATATATTTTTTTTTTTTTTTTTTTTTCTCTTTTCTTTTTTAACATTCCGGCTTATATATTTTTTATTAGATGCCGAGAGAAAAAATGATTTATATCCTTTTTTATTTTATTTATTTTTTTTAAATGTTATTTTAAATGTATTTTTAACAATGCAAATGTAGAGAATTTCTTTAATTACATATTACTAGCGTACTAATCAGCTTTTCATACAAACATCAATCCGACAAATTACTCCCTTAGCGAATGAGGTGGCCACTCATACAGCTTTGAACTGGATTAAATAGGGGGTATTGTCAGGGCTATGCAACTCATTCCTTTGTAGCTGCTTGCTGTGCCGTAACCTACGCCAAACAAGGATGTTCACGGCGATAAATATCATCACCGTGAAACACAAACTAGCCAGTATTATGGGGTGAAGAATCTCTTTGTAAGTCGGCGACAGGTGGTCCTTTTCGGTAAGTTTCATTAAGTGTTTCGCCACACTTCCTTTATAGGGGAGAGGAAGTGCGGGCGTTGTAGAGGTCCACGTGAAATTCGCGAAGTAAGCACGTTCTCTGATGATTGTCCGTAGGCCAGTCACCATGGAATTCGGGGAAGTCCCGATACAGCCATCTGCTGCGACGAAGATGTGGTTGTGGGATGTGGATCCGTCAGGGCATGATATATTGAAGCCGTCCTTGTCGTATCGTATCCACTAGCCATTATTTAGTCTGCAATTGAATTCTTTATTGTCAAAGGGATAAAGCTTATCCAGACAATTTTCACTTGTATGGGAGAGAGCACCGTCTAGCACTATACCTAACTCGCATGAATCCATCAAGTTTTTACGGAATTCAAATGAGTCAGCTGTACATATTTTTCTATCCATTGCGTCTGAACAGTGAGTTAATTGATTTAAGTCTTTAATGACCGTATATGTTTCCTTGTCTGGGGAAATCAATACGTGTCCTGTCAAACTGGATATTACTGGATTTGAGTGATTCGTCATGAAAGTCGGAAATGGTGATATCCTGTAAGATTGCCAGGCATCAGAAGAATCAAAGGGAATTGTAATCCTAATCTTGTTATTATCTACGTTTACTGTAATTAGGCTGTAATAAAATTCTAACCTATGTTCGTCTAACAAAGGAACATAGCCTAGTTTATCCCTAGTGTTCTCCAGAACTAATTTTAAGTAACGTATAGGCAACAAATGGGGCGACAATACACCTTTAGTTGCTAACGTGATAGCTTCTACATAATCCTTGGATTTCTCAATGAAATGTGCAATTCTGTTATGTATGTGATCTATCTTTGAATCATAATACGTTAATGTTGCTAACAAATCCTGTACTTCCATAATTTGAACGATATTATCTGAATGTTCATTTAACAAATCCATAATTTTATTGATTGAAGCTAACTGATCCCTTAGTTCTGACATAATCAATTCATCTTTATGAGTCAAGAACTCAATTTTCTTATTTTGATTACTAATTTTAAGACGATTGGAAAGTCCTAAACCTAAACTTGCAACAGACCCAAAGATGCTTAATGCAGCATAAATGAACGGATTCCGTCTTTCTTTTTGTTCGTGTCCTACAGTCCACATCAAAAGGTCATAAGCCAAAGATCCTGTCTCTCCAGTCTTATTCTTTAAGTCATCAGATAGCATCTCTGCAATTTTTAATGTTGAGCTAAGCAAACTCTTAGTAGTCAAATGAAAATGTCTCCTATGCAACTCACCCAATGATGCAGAAAACCTTGAAATGGCGGTTCTTAAGCTAGTGACATCATTCTCTTGAAGAAAAATTGCTTGCATATGCACTTCGACAATTACGTTGGTTGATGTAATAAAAATGTCTTCTTGTCTTTCAACTATATTTCCATATTTAAAATATATATTCTTAGTCTTAGAACTCATCCCATACGAAAAAAATGTCTGAGCGAACAATATCACTCCCAACAACAAAAAATTCATCTTGGAAACCTGTAACGAGAAAAAACATATGTAATTACTCCTGTATTAAAAAGAAAACTTTTAAATTGAAATTAAAATTTTTCCTCACTTCTTTTTAATTTCTTATGTGAGACAATGGTACTATTCTCTCATCCGTGGGTTGGGCTACATTTTGAATTCTAAACCTATTGGCCGTTAATATTTCCAAAATGTTAAATGGGCCTTCAAACTTAGGTGTTAGTTTATAGTTGAGCCCTTTTCTGACATTGATTTGAATATAGATGTTATCACCCACGGTATATGTTTTAGTTGGTTTCGCTATTTTATCATGATTCCTTTTCATTATGATTTGTGATTCTTCTAAATTCTTTCGAAGGATATCATATCGACTTATACTTGCATTTATACATTCTTTTAAAGGATTTGATAGATTAGTTGTAGGCGTTAATACATGGAAAGGTGTTCTAACTGGGGTACCATACAATGCTTCATGCGGTGACATTTTAATTGATATATGATATGAATGATTCAGAGTACTCAGTGCCGCCGGTATTGCAATATCCCAGTTGGGGTCTGATCCCCCTAGTGTTACCCTTAATATAATTAATATCTTCCTATTTGCTCTTTCCACTAGCCCATTCGACTCTGGGTGATATATCATGGTATTGATCTTCTTTATTTTGAGGAATTCACACAATGAGGTAAGAAAGTGATTATTAAATTCACCACCCGAGTCTGAGATTATCATGTGTGGAATTCCATGTTTACAAATGTAACACTCGTAAAACTTCCTAGCGCATTCAATCGCAGTTTTAGTTTTAAGCGCTATTAGTTCTGTATATCGAGTTAAAGCATCTATAATTACTAAGAGGTGCTTATTCCCTCTGTCTGACTCGTAAAATCCTGTTAACAAATCTAAATGTATTCTTTCAAAGGGTTGATTGGGAACAGGATAAGTTCCTAAGCTAACAGGTGTTTTCGTATGCCCTTTGTTTTCCTGACATGTGCGACAATTAGCTATGTGTCTTTTTATATCTGTAAGCATTGTATGCCAATAAAACAATGATTTGGCTTTCTGTGACATTAATGAGAACCCAGGGTGTCCATGTAATGGATTTGAATGCAACCAATTCAGGACAGTGGAAACAAGTGAGTTTGGTACTACTACCTGGTCGTTAGTTACATGTGGTGTATTGCGGGTTTTCCTTGTCATAGTCCTACACAGAATATTATCTTTGATTACATAATTCTGCTGCTTATACTTTATATATTCTTTTTCTTTATGATTGCCTTTCAAAGCATTTATAATTGTTTCTATTTTCTGATCTTTTCTTTGCTCAGTCTGTAACAATTCAGCACTCCAGCCTAAATCTTCTTGTTCAGATATTGTTTTTACAATAGGCATGGATGTTGATATATCTATTAATTCAGCTAAAGACTCCGTACAAGATGACACGGGGTTGCGTGATAATGCATCCGCAATGATATTTGCTTTCCCAGGTAAATACCCGATTCTTGCGCCAAAATCTTGAATGATTAAATGCCACCGAGTTCGTTTAGGGCTGTGATTGAAGCCTTTAAAGAACTCTGTTAGTGGTTTATGGTCAGTAAGAACCTTAACGGGATAACCGTAAATTATGAACTTAAAATGCACTAGCGAATTAACAATAGCTAGTCCTTCCTTGTCTATTACTGCATATTTACTTTCGGAAGTTCTCAATTTTCGAGAATAGAAAGCTATCGGGAAAAACTGTTTATCATATTGCTGAAGCAATACCCCTCCCACTCCTAAGTCTGAGGCGTCTGTTGCAATGAAGAATTCCTTACCGAAGTCAGGAAATTTTAAGATAGGAGAACTACACAGTTCATCTTTCAAAGTATTAAACGCCTGTTGATGTTGCTCAGACCATATGAAATCTACGCCCTTCTTCGTAAGATCAGTTAAAGGAGCGGCTATTATTGAATAGTTGCGTATAAAACGCCTGTAATATCCACTACAACCCAGAAATTGCTGTATTCCCTTGACATTAGTAGGTATGGGAAAATTACGTATAGCCGACACCTTATCATGGACTACTTTAAGACCTTGGCTTGACACCATGAAACCCAAATATACTAATTCTGTTTTGAAAAATTCACACTTACTAATCTTTACCCTTAAGTTATGTTGTCTTAATCTCTGTAGTACTAGTTCTAACTTACGTAGATGTTCTTCTAAGGTGTTGGAAAAGATTACAAGATCATCCATATAGGCATGCAATATATCCCCTAACAAGTCTCCAAACACTATGTTAATCATTCTTGTAAATGTTATAGGAGCACAACGTAAACCAAAAGGCATCCGTAAAAATTCATAATGTCCCCTGGCTGTGCTGAAGGCTGTGTATGGGATACTATCTTCTTCTAATGATATCTGGTGAAAGCCTTTAAGTAAGTCCAAACTGGTAAAATATTTATTCTGACCTAACAAAGACAAAATATCGTCAGTACATGGCACTGGGAATCGATCAGGGATCGTTTCCTCGTTTAGACGACGAAAGTCGACACAGATACGCCATGTTCGATCTTTTTTCGGTACAACTATTAAAGGAAAATTATAAGGGCTATTTGATTTTCTAATGACTCCTTCCTCTAACATTTTACCTACTTCATCATTTATTTCATTCTGGAATTTCATAGGGAGTCTGTACGAGGGTACATATATAATTTTCTGTTTGTCTTTTAACCTTATTTGATGCTCGATCACATCTGTTTTCCCTAAGGATCCATCCGTAGTGGAAAAGACATCTGTATATTTATTTAAAAGTTCAAAAATTTTCTGCTGAATTTCTTCGTCTTGAATGTCCTTACTGATTTTATTTTTAATAGATCGTAAAAGGGATTCATCCGCAACTGATTGAGAGTGATTGATTTCAGCAACGGTAAGAATACGATGTTTATAAACTTCTACATCCAAGATATGTTGATTTTTGTGAATTACTAAAGTGTTATTTAAATGATTACAGACTTCGATATTACATTGCTGATGTGAGCCTACTGTATAAATAGCTTGTGTGACAGACAATCCGTTGGTTTTCAAAGTATCGGAAAGGATTAATATTTCAGATCCCGGTAGTGTTTTCTTTATTTGCACTATTAAATTCGAAGGTATGTTTGGTTCGATATATTGCGTGCAAGATGATATTACGGGTGAACGAGAATTCTGCTGGGTCGCGTGTATTATTTCTTTATTAGTGAGACAAGTTATTGGTTCTTCAACGTACGTTACGGTTACATTTGTCGTCTCCTTATTATCCAAAACAGACTTTAAAGTATTAGAAGACTTATAGAATTTCCCTTTGATATACACGCCGTGCTTTGCAGGAGCTAAGATAATGTTTTGATTTCCCATAGATGGGTATCCTATAATTACAGCTGGATACATATTAATGTTTTTCACAACAACAAATGTATCGGCAAACGTGCGATTACCGACTCTGAACTGAATATGAGTTATGCCTATGACGTTTAATTCATTATTTCCTATACCTGAAAGTCTGATTCCTGATTTTTCAATCGGAAAGTTCGAAAACAACAAATGATGCGTCTTCAAATCCATAATATTACGTGGACTACCAGAGTCAAAAAATAACGTAAAGGATTTGTGTTCTAAATTTACAGCATATAAGGTTGGCCGTAACTCATTTTGGCTTATTACTGTATGAATTCGTTGCAAATCTACGGGAGCATGCACTGTTTTACTTAATTCGGCCGTGTGTTTCATAGGAAAATCTATTGTCTCACATTTATCTGATAAAACATTAAATTGATTATTCAATACTATTGATGTTGACATAAATGACCTTGACCCAACATCACTCTCTTCCCCTCTAGAGTTAACTATGTGGTATTTGCTTTGTTCTGCACATTCTGAAAATTAGGCTGACTTTGCGAGGTCTGGTTTGACGGCCCAGGCTCAGCGATATTTGAAGAAGTGTTTGTTTGTTTCGGACTCTGAACTGCATTGACATTTTGTTGTTTCTTCTTATTGTTAAAATGAGGATTTTTCTTTTTATTTCCATATGGAACTGACTGTGGAATTGACTGTGTATTTCTAGGATATTGTTGTGTCTTACGCGCGTAACATTGACTATAAGAATGTGATCCTGTGTTGTGAACTGAACAAAATTTCGTTCTACAGTCTGCGCTTATGTGACCTTGACGTTTGCAGTTGTAACACGTCACTCCCGCTACTGGATTATTAATTACGTTCACTGTTTGTGGTTTTGTTTCATTCTTAGCAAAAACTTGAGTTAACACGGGATCGAGATCTGGACACTTGGACATGTGCTTCTTTATCTGTTTATAGACATCCAATTCCGTACTTGCAGGCATTAACTTCTTATCAAAGCACCGCACTAAAGCTTCAGGCAACATAAGTGTCATGCAAGTTAAATACATTAATCGTAAAAAATCTTTCACGGAGATATTATCGTTAGTAACCCAAGTGGAATTACCTAAAATGTCCTGATATTCGTTAAGCCTATCAGCTATGAGAGCTGCTCTCTCAACAACATTAAGCCGATTCATAGTGGCTTGATTAAGTGTATTTCGTAACGTTAACACCACATCCAAAGCTTCTTCACCCCCATAGATCGCGCGTAACCTAACTTTGAAATCATCCCAAGTAACTGCTTCCTGAAATGAAACACCTCTTAAATACGCACTCGCATCCCCCTTAGAAAAATCTATAAAACTTTTAGCTTCTTGTAATTGTACAAAAGGATCTACGATTTGTTTGGCATTTAAATGGGCATCAACGGATGAAATCCATGACTCCACATTTTGTGGCAAGAACCCGTTGACACGGCCTTGAAAAGGAAGGATTGCTGACCTGGCATTTACAAGCGTCACAATTGGAGGAGGATTAGCCTGGCCTACACCACTAGGTCCAGGGGTAGGGCTGACAGGAGGAGCCATGACTGCTGTATTCTTTTTTTTTTCTATCTCTTTGACCCCTTTCAATCCTATCAAAATATCTATATGAGTACAGACGCCCACTGCGTAAACGCATATGTATAATAAAATTCCCCCAACAATGTTACTAATCTCAATACATTTCCCCCCAAGAGTTTATGAAAGAAAAAGGAATTAGCACAAAGAAAGAAAAATTCTAAATGAGAATTCGGAGTTTCTTATAACAAAGTTTAGGAATTCACTCACCCCAGTAATATTTGACTAACGACTTGTGACAACTACACTTCACTGCACAAACTGAAATGAATACAAAATCTTTGTACTTAGCTTTATATGTAGTCGAGTCGTCTCTCTCTCTCTCTCTCTTGATGTTTTGTTAGCGATGTCTCGTTCTAGTTTCTTGTAGAATGTAGGTCTTCCTGGATATGTTTTGCAATAGTTGAATGCCAGTCCTTGGGTTTCCTAGGATGTTGATTGAAGATTCTATTTGTATACTAACATATGTTGGTGTTAGCATTTTCGTTGGACTCAGTCAAAATTGTAGATATTTGTAGATAGTTCTGAGTTCTTGAAGATCTTTATCAGGTATTACAGCTTTTATGTTGAAGTCTTGAAGATATATCTCTGGTTTTACAGCTATTTATTTTTGAAGTCTTGAAGATATTTCTCTAATTCTTAGAGTATAACCGCTGTCTTTGAGTTTAACCGCTGCCACCATTTATTGGTGTGCTACTGTCTTAAGCACACATTTGAGTATGAGTTGTTTTCAGATGTATTTAGATGGTTTATTGAACACATCTTGGTGGTTTTTTAAGTTTTATTGTATATAAACAACTGAGTTAAACATCTCCATCACTGGAGGAAGCTGTGTTGGTCCACATGACCAATTCTGGTGAAGTTTTGATAAGAACTGAACAAATTACTGATATCCCAAAAATCGTACACTTGCTTTAATTTGGATAAGTGACGGAATCGGAAGACACCTGCATCCGGTGACGTCACAAACTTTCACACGAAGAGTTAATGTGTTGACACTAAGAAAGAATGACAACTCAGCATCTTACATCCTGTACACAATTTGAGTTGACCATAGCAAATCTCACGGCCAGCTCTTCCAACCAACATGACATATTACGTCATTTGTTTTAAACATGTAATATTACTATTCTAATCATTACATATATATATATATATATATATATACATATATATATATATATATATATATATATATATATATATATATATGTATATGTATATGTATATATATATATATATATATATATATAATATACATATATATATATATATATATATATATATATATATATATATATATATATATATATATATATATATATATAATCTCCTCCTACGCCAATTGACGCAAAGGGGCTTGGTTATATATATAAATATAGGTATGGGTGTGCTAACTGTAATGCAACAGTTTAATATATTAAAAAAAAAAATAAGGTCCACAAAAGACACAAAAGAACTAAAGGGAATCCCTTTACTTCGATTAGTAGAAATTGGCTCATCACCTTTTGTTTCTTTTAAGGACATTCATATGAATATATATATATATATATATATATATATATATATATATATATATATATATATATATATATATATTATATATATATATATATATATATATATATATATATATGTATATATATATATTATATATATATATGTATATATATATATATATATATATATATTATATATATATATGTATATATATATATATATATATATATATATATATATATATGTATATATATATATATATATATGTATATATATATATATATATATATATATATATATATATATATATATATATAAATCCATACATATAATATTCCTTTTCCTTATACATAGAAGTCGACCTACACCAAGCAGATAAGATAATAAAAATAATAATTAAAAACAAATTATTTTTCAGATATCATTAATCAAAACAGAAAACATTATAACAGGACAAGCTTCAAAAGGTTCATCTTACAGAATAAAGAGGCACAATATTAAATGAAATAAATAAACAATAGAAAGAAATCAATATGTGAAAATCAAAATATAAACGAAAACAAAGTGCAGCCACTAACAAAGAATGGTATTTACATCTTCATCGACAAAAGACGTCAACCTGTTAAACTACATCCGGGAGAAAGAAAGTGGGTCTTTGAGAAGGGTTGGAGGAAGGGGGAGCTAACACCATTAAAACTTCATGCCCACAAGGGAAATCCGTCTCTTTATGAGGAGACATGTTTACTAGCAATGGCTTAAGAATCGATGAATAAAGAATTGGTAAGGATCAAAACGACAAAAAACTCCTAAAGAATTAAATTCGTAGATGAAAGACACGTTTGCTTATACACACGTATACTTTGCAACTTATCTACGTTATCAAAATCTTTTACTAATTTTTATTTGAATAAAGTCACTGGTACAGATATATACTAACAAAATCGACAAATATCTCTTAAAAGAATTAAATTCGTAAATGAAAGACACGTTTGCTTATACACACGTATACTTTGCAACTTATCTACGTTATCAAAATCTTTTACTAATTTTTATTTGAATAAAGTCACTGGTACAGATATATACACACAAAATCGATAAAAATATCTTAAAGAACAAGTGAGCAAGTCCTGAACGCGGACATGGTCCTCGTAGAGGACATACCTCCGCCAAGGTGACCTAGAGCGCCATATGTCCTAGAATCATGAATTGATGTGACTTCGACCTTCACATGACCTTGACCTTCACGTGACCTTCAAGTGACCTTGACCTTCACGTGACCTTGACCTTCACATGACCTTGGCTTCAAGTGACCTTGATCTTCAAATGTACTTGACCTTCACGTGACCTTGACCTTCAGGTGACCTTGACCTTCACGTGACCTTGACCTTCACGTGACCTTGACCTTCAAGTGACCTGCTTGACTTTTGACCTTCAAGTGATCTTTGTTCATTTGCCACTGATACTTAATATGACATTGATATAATGCACCAATATGACCTTGACCTTTGACCTTTATAAATTTGAACATCACCCATGGGTTGCGCCTGGACTAGGACTTCCCTGTTGGCTTATGCAAAAGTCAGTGCTTTATTTCTGTCTCTTGATATGGCCACTTATGTCATAGTGACACCAGTGACCCCTGTGACCTTGACCTTGGGGTGACCTTGACCAAAATTTAATCAGTTCTTCCATACACATTGGGGAACTACTTGGCCAAGTTTGAAGTGATTCCGTGTAGAAATGTGGCCTCTACGTTGTCCACAGACAGACAGACAAACAGAGAAACAAACAAACAAACAAACAAACAAACAAACCGAACCGAAAACATAACCTCCTGGCGGAGGTAATTAAATTCGTAGATGAAAGACACGTTTGCTTATACGTATGTATACTTTGCAACTTATCTACGTTATCAAAATTTTTTACTATTTCTTATTTAAATAAATCTACTGGTACACACATATATACTCAAAAACGACAAAAATCTCCTAAAGAATTAAAGTCGCCGATGAAAGACACGTTTGCTTACCCACACGTAAACTTTGCTACTTATCTGTGGTATCAAAATCTTTTACAAATTCTTATTTGAATAAGGTCACTGGCACACACATGTATACTCACAAAAAAGATATAACAAAGTAATTCGACCTAATGCTGTCGGGATATAAAGAAATCAATCATTATACGAGCGTAAAACAATCGAATTCTATGCGATATCATTCTCCAAGCAGCAAACAAGCAGCAAAATAAGCGATACTACGGTAAACAACAAACAAGCGATACCACAGTTAACTATAAACAAGGGATACTATAGTCAATTTAATCAATCGATACTACAGCAAACAACAAACAAGCGATACTACAGTAAACAACAAACAAGCGATGCTACAGTAAACAACAAACAAGCGATACTACAGTAAATAATAAACAAGCGATACTACACCAAACAACAAGAAAACGATACTATAGTAAACAACAAACAGGCGATACTACAGTAAACAACAAACATACGATACTATAGCAAACAATAAACAAGCGATACTACTGTAAACAACAAACATACGATACTACAGTAAACAACAAACAAACAAACAAGCGATACTACAGAAAACAAAAAATAAACGATACCACAGTAAACAACAAACAAACGATACTACAGTAAATAATAAACAAGCGATACTAAAGCAAACAACAAGAAAACGATACTATAGTAAACAACAAACAAGCGATACTACTGTAAACAACAAACATACGATACTATAGCAAACAATAAACAAACGATACTACTGTAAACAAAAAAACATACGATACTACAGTAAACAAACAAACAAACAAACAAGCGATACTACATAAAACAACAAATAAACGATACCACAGTAAACAACAAACAAACGATACTACAGTAAACAACAAACAATCGATACCAAATTCAAATTCAAAAAATTTATTGACAAAAAGTGGTCAAAAGGAGCTGTTAGTCTTGCTAGACAGCCCACTCTATCTTTAATTTACATAAATTATCTTCAATTTATATAAATGAACAAAAGCTAAGTACAAAGGTAAAACCTAGTAATAATTTACATAAACCAAAAATTACAATTAGTAACAAATCGTTTTTACAAATGAAAACACCTTCTACATGAATAATTTCACATTTACCCAAAGTACATTAGCACAAACCTTATATGTTTATTTCACAGAGACTGAAATTACATATAAATTAATCATAGTTATAATTTGATAAAACAATGACAATTATGATTCTAGGCCCGACGGTGCGGGCCGACAACAAGATCCCGAAGAGGCCAGCCTCCCAAAACCGTCCAGGACTCAAGAAAATATGCACACTCTTCATAAATTCATCACAAAAACAATCATTCAACAAGGAAACGACAAACCAAAACCCGCCGCAACAAAAACGGACCCGCCGCGATACCAAACACCACGACTCCAAAGGCGAAGGAGCGCTCGACCTGCTACCCCTTTCACCCCCAAAGGACGTACCGGTACGTTCTTGCAAAACACTGTTAATTACATATTTTTACATATTTTTGCTAATTTTACGAGAAAATTCAGGCATTTTCCAAAAGAATGAGACCAACCTGACCTCTCTAGGACAAAAATTAAGCTTTTTAGAGCAATTTAAAAAAATTATATAGCAAAATGTGCTCGAAATTTAACCTTATGGTGGGGGTAAAAGGGGCTCGCACCACAGAAATCGTGTGTATTTGGCAACCCGAGGAGTCCCTGATAATAATTTTGAACGCTACATTACACATTACAAAATAACCAAAACATTTTTTTACATAAAATACATTTTATAGCCCGTTTTCACATAAAAGGAGAACTATTATTTAATGTACAGAGAACAACCACTTCCATTTCAAATTCCATATTACTGCAGCAAACACTAAACATTATACAAATAAAAAGTAATATAGCAACTTCTCAATTTTAGTACCTTATATCAGTTTTTTAAAATTTATTTGCAATATTCTTGTACAAATTATTATTAATGAAAAAACACACCATTTGTTCAAAATTATTATCAAGATTCCTAAATTCTGCCAAAGAACTACATTCCATAATGTAATGTTGCAGTGTGTGTGAGTATGCAGCGTCACATAATTTACAAGGGGTACCCTCTCCACTCTTATATTCCCAATAGTATTTATAGCCTAGTTTAAGTCTCATAACAATTCCATCATATTTAACTGAAGACTTTCCATAAGTAAAACGTGTATTGTTACTTACATAATCATAATGAGACATACTGTTACTGCCGTTACTCGTGATTGCCCTAGCATTCTCAATGTTCCAACCTTCCCTTACTCTTGCCATGTGTGACTTTATTTTTCTCATACTAACTAAAGTGGCGTAATCTATAGATTCTTTATTACACCCCTGTTTTGCTAATTTATCAGCAACATCGTTAAAATATATACCACAATGTGAGGGTATCCAGATGAATTTTACACTATATCCTGACCCTTTTATGACAGAAATGTACTCGTTGCCTTTGGTAACTATTTCCTCATCTGAAGGTAATTTGGCATTTAAAGCCAAAAGAGCACTCTGACTGTCAACAAAACATATAAATTTTTCCTTATGAATTCCAAATTTCAAACACTCATATATGGCAAACAGCTCATTAGTGGTATATGAGCTATGATCGCCAATACGCTTAGATATTCTCTCCTCTGTACTATAACCAAATTCAAAAAATTCTCTAATTACAACACCAAGACCAGCTCGACATCCGGTTACAGAACCATCACAATAAGCATGAATCGCAGTATCCTTTGGGTACCGAGATATCTTTTCCAAAAACAGCTGTTTAAGTTCAAGGGGATTGCTGTCCCTTTTTCTCAAATCAAGTTGCTCTATACTTATATCTACTTTCTCAGTAATCCAAGGTTTTATTGGACGTGAACTTGGCAAAGGTACACAGAAATCAAAAACATTATAGTCATTCAATATTTTACAAAGCTTTCGTGAATATTCATTCAGTGTGAAGAATCCTGGAACGCCTTTCACATATCTATTTATAATAATTTTGAAATGCCTATCATTCTGTCTAATCACTCTTATAATTGAGGAGACTGTCAACTCTTATTCTTTGAGTAACACGCGGAAAATTCAGCTCCATTCGCATTATTTCAACCCTTGCAGTTCTAGGGCAACCTAATATTACCCTCATAGCTTCGTTTTGCAACAATTCCAAGGGGCGAAGATCTTTATCTGAAAAACTACATAAAACTGGAGCCGAGTAGTCTATGATACTTCTAATAGTGGCAAGATATACAGACCTTAATATTGGAATACCAACACCGCTACCACGATTTGACAAAACACGTAATGGCTTAAGCCGAGATGTACATATGTTCTTCACATAGGTAATTTGATCCATTATTTTACCAAAACCAATATACATACCCAAATATTTATAAATTGTTACTCTTTCTAGTTTTACTCCATTCAGCCAGAATTATTTATCACTTACCATTCGTGATTGATATTTTGTTTTACTCTCATTTACCACAAGACCTAAAGATATACAAAGATCTGACATTTCAGTCAACACAATACTCAAAGTCTCCTCTGATTTGCATTGTATGAGAATATCATCCGCATAAATGATTACTTGTGAATTTCCATGAAATTCATAACTTGGAATTTCATCCATCAATATATTAAAATTCATGGGGCTAAGCACACCCCCTTGTGGAGTACCAAGTTCAAAATACTTTTCAGTGGACTCGTAACCCTGAAACATAACAGTTCCCCTTCTGTTACTCAAATATTGTGAAATCCACATCAGTAGCTTGCCTTTTATACCCTTTTTAACAAGACACCAATATTACATCCTTATTGGTTTTATCAAAGGCTCCCTTTAAATCTAAAAACATTCTACAGTTAACACCAGCAGTACTAAGACTTTTTAATACGCAGTCAGAGGTACTCTTGTTCCTCAAAAAACCATAAAGATTCGGAGAAAGGAGCCCGTCAACTTTATACAACAACCTATTTAAAACTATACGTTCCATAGTTTTTGATAAACAAGAAGTCAATGAGATAGGTCTGTAATCATTATTGCCCTTAGGTACAGGTATCATGAGGGCAATTGTCCATTTAATAGGTAAGCGACCATTACTGTATGATAAATTGAATAATGCTAAAAGAGGACTGTCCTCCATTGCTATAAGACAGTTTATAATATCGTATGTTATGCCATCTTTACCTGGAGCTGTTGACTTCCCCTTCTTAACACTATTCAACATTTCATCCCTGGTGAAAGGAATACAGGTGTCATCCATTAAGTTCTTCTACATACAAACTAGTCTACGTCTTTGTTTCTGTAACTTCCTAAGGCTTTCCTGTATATATCGAGGTAGAAAATCTAAGTTCGACGCATACGACTATTTGGCGGCTAATGCCTCTGCTTTTTCTCTGGCATTAGGATGTGCATTTGTCTTTCTTTTTACCCCCCCTTACTTTATTGACACCATCCCAAATTTGATGTAGGGATTTTGAAAATGAGATGTCCCGTAAAAAACCTTCCCAATACTTACTTCTAACCTCTTGCCTCTTTTCTGTAGCATGTTCAGCCATTGTAACCATCGTTTCTCTGCATTGCATATTCTACTCTTTAGACCATTCCCTATGGCATTTTCGTAGCAACTTGTTCCAGCCTTTCACTATTTTGTCATTATGATACCTAGGTTTATGATTACTGGCAGAATTAGGTTTTTTCTGTGGTTTGTAAAGTATGGATTCTATTACTGTTAGCAGATCCTCAAGGAAAACATTTTCATCCTCAATACCTAGCAGTTTATACTCTTACTTTTTCTATAAAATCACCTTTCTGCCTGTCATGCAATACGTATCTAGTTCCATTGTTAATAAGTGAAATCTTTTCTAAATAAAAACTAATTCTAAGAGCAAAATGATCACTTAGTAAAGTGGTTACAACAGAGAAATCTGTCTGTACTCCAGGCATGTTGAAAAGTATAGCATAATCAAGCCTGCCTCCTCTAACATGTGTTGCTTCACAATTACCAAGTACAGACGAATTTTCAACCGAATCTAAAAATCTATTTAAAATAATCCCATTGTGATTTCGGGAGCAACTACCAAGAGCAGTATGTCTAGCATTCAAA
>NC_090745.1:108622089-108624589 GCF_036898095.1 Palaemon carinicauda | reverse complement strand
TACAGTAAATAACAAACAAGCAATACTATTGTAAACAATAAACAAGCGATACTAAAGTTAAGCGAAGAAACTATCCAGAGAATGACGTCCTAACTAACTTGAGATAAAGTGTCTAGAAGAATCCAGCCTCAGAAATGCAAAGAACAACAAAGCTTTTGCGTCCGGAAAGTTAGCTTCCGCTTCTGAAATTCAAGTTAAAACTTCACGATGGGAATAAAAAAGAAAAGAATGAGATCCTACAACGGAAGACATCATAAGCAGACAAAGGAAGTTTCCTGAGCAAGAAACTTGAAATTGTGCTACAACCATTGGTAGACCATAGAGCTGTAAAGTATGAAAATGAGATTCGTTTAAATATATATATATATATATATATATATATATATATATATATATATATATATATATATATATATATATATATAATATTTCTTTCCGGTAGCGCACATATCTCTCCATCCCTCGGGTACATGCCTTATTGCCTTATTTTTTGTTTGGGTTCCCCCAGGTCCCTCAGTTTGAAGCACCTCGTATATCCACCAGAGTTGCTAATGCATCTTCCGGTGTATTTTGCATCTTCCAGTCTTAGATGGTCTGGGGAGAGAGTAGTCATACTCTTTCCAAAGGGTGGTCCGTTTGCGTTTGTGTGCATATCTGTGTGTGTGTTTGTGTATATATATGTATGTGTATGTATGTATGTATGTATATATATGTATGTGTGCATATATACAGTATATATATATATATATATATATATATATATATATATATATATATATATATATATATTATATATATATAGAGAGAGAGAGAGAGAGAGGAGAGAGAGGAGAGAGAGAGAGAGAGAGAGAGAGAGAGAGAGAGAGAGAAATTCTTGCCATGGCATTAAAAACGTTGATGCCATAATTTTTTTTCAAGTAGAACGGAGGGAAAAATAAATTCAACTTACAAAATTAATAAAAAAGGTAAACTCTTTTTTTCTATTTTTTCTTACTTTCTGAAAATGTTGAAAAATAAAAACAGCGACAAACATGGACTTTCACAAATCATTTTTCAAAGACATATTGGAAAACTTCGAATACCAAAATAAATGTTCTTAAAATGAAGTATTGTACATATGCACCCTCACATAGAGATGTGCATGAATATACTGTATATATGTGACTATATGCATGTATTTCTACATATATTGAAATATGACGTTCATACAGAAAAGATTCGTTAGAGTACTTCCCATATCTAGGAAAGTTACGTACCACACGAGACACTCATACAGAGAAGCTTTCATAAAAAAAAAAAAAAAAAAAAAAAAAAAAAAAAAAAAAAAAAAAATTACTACCTGTCAATTATAATATACAATACCACAAAACGCATGAAAAAATATCAATAAATGAATGGACGCAATGTCTTGTCAAGCAAATATTTTTATCATTATAAATCTTTATTGAATGTTAGTATGCAGGAGACCGTGTTAGGTCACAAAGGAAAAGGCAATCATCAATAACGATAATTGTTATTGTTGACTGGCTTTCCCAAGTGACAATTATTGCTGTTGTTCTTTATTAATATTTATTATTACTGCTCTTGTTACCGTTTTCACAATCCTCCTTATTTTTGTAGGTGATGTTTTACTCACTTTCCTGATGTATCTAATGTGGCTTTGTTGACAAAAAGTACAGAATTTGTTACTTGGTCTCAACTGCAGAATATTGTAACCATTACAAAGAAAGGCACGGGACTTGAAGTGCCATCACAAAAAAAGAACAAAATAAAAAAAAAAACTATAAAAATGAATATATGAGACTCCGAATAATAACAATCATCTGTTATTGCGTTCCATTTTTGAAAAATTATATCAAGAGCAAACGTATATACTTACAATCATCCACTGAAAGAGAGAGAGAGAGAGAGAGAGAGAGAGAGAGAGAGAGAGAGAGAGAGAGAGAGAGAGAGAGAGAAAGCAATTTACATTTCATCACAAATGAAAATTGTCCATTTCTGCTCCTCTTTTGAATAAAACCGAAGCATTCTTTCTCAATACCTCTATTTCGTATTAGGCATACAAAATAAGCATGGGATGCGTTCCGCATATTTTAACTTTTCATTTCTTTCTTGAACGGCCTCAAAGAAATTCAAGTACATCTCTATCTCCTTGGAGGTATAACATGATGTCCAGAAGTGGGAGACTACTCTTTGTCGGCTTCGCATTGATCTTCGGTTAACGCAAGAGTTTCTGAGTCCTGGCCAATACCAGCTATTTTGCGAGGACTGTTTGGTGCCCTTAACATTGAGACATTTTATTATTATTATTATTATTATTATTATTATTATTAGTAGTAGTAGTTAGTAGTAGTAGTAGTAGTAGTAGTAGTAGTAGTAGTAGTAGTATCAATATTATCATTATTACTAGCTAAGCCACAACCCTAATTGGAAAAGCAAGATACTATACAGCCCAAGGACTGAAACAGCGAAAAATAGCCCAGTGAGGAAAGGAAATAAA
>NC_090745.1:108602326-108609826 GCF_036898095.1 Palaemon carinicauda | reverse complement strand
ATTATTATTATTACGTAAGTTACAATCTTAGTTGGAAAAGCAGGATGTTATAAGCCGAAGGGCTCCAACAAGCAAAAATACTCCAGTGATGTAAGGAAATAAGGAGATAAGCCTGAAGCAAATGTAAGTATGTCAGTGTAAAGATGAATGGAGCTTTCAACAGCTTAATGTTTTAATGCGGTGATGTCATTACATCAATGATCTAATGATATTATTTTGCATAATGCGAAGTATTTCAATCAGGATTAATAAAAAGTCAAGGCTGACGGCGGTGACACATCTGTTTCTTGACCTTTTGATAGAAAAACAGGGATTTTGTTGAAGCCAGCATGACAAACAATACTTGGCAACCCTTCATCTGAATTACTTAAAGAAGTTCGGTGCATATATGTGCTACAGATTCCCACATACCAGGCCAATCAAGACTTCGGGCATGTGATGTTGAAGTAGTACTGTAGTAGTCAATTCTGTAGGCTTGCCATACGTCCAAAAAATACATTGTGGATTCCTTTGTCTTCCTCTGTGTCTCTCGAACCATTTGACTTAACCTGTCGTTGGAGAACGGGATCAATCTTCAGTTAAGTAACCGTCACTTAGTATATCAAACTTGACAAACAATACCTTTTTAATCTCTTCCAGATAAAATTATGGAAAATGGAAATATACCACCATGATGGCATTAGATGGCATTTCATGATTAAAACTATTTTGGCCATTCAGACGTTAATAGATATTAATTAAGGTGATAAAAGAGTGTGTCGGCAGAAATGACACAAATTAAGAAACGGCACGTACCGACACTAGAGATGATAGCTGACACTGGGTTCGAATATGGCAAATCTGTACATGGAGTTTGATACCTATAGATCCTTATTGCACTCAAGAAAAAATATGGTAACACGTTGCTTTTTATTATAAAAAAGGTAAATGTGTGGTGTACCCGACATTATTATTATTATTAATATTATTTTTATTATTATTATTATTATTATTATTATTATTATTATTATTAAGCTTCTCATAATACCAGGAATACAAGTAAATTAAATATCCCTTACTGTTGGTAAAGGTTGAGTTGTTTTCATTAATAAACACTACCTTAGGAAGCACGGTTGAGGAAGGCGCAGATTTGTAGCCTCTTCTGGCTGTAAAGGAAATGAGTTCCTTTTTAGTTTGTTATTCACACCTTTTGACTTTTTGCAAGTAATAGTGAATAGCTTATGGCTTTCGTCTAACTGTAGTAAAATCAGTCCATTCTTCTTCTTCTTCTTCTTCTTCTTCTTCTTCTTCTTCTTCTCTCTCTCTCTCTCTCTCTCTCTCTCTCTCTCTCTGTATATATATATATATATATATATATTATATATATATATATATATATATGTATGTATATATATTTATATTGACATCTATATATACAGTATTACTGTATGGACATGAGTCTTGGTATGACAATGAAACAATATCCAACAGATATTGTAGATTTGAGAACAAAGCTCTTAGATGAATATTGGGAGTTTGATGGCAGGCCAGTATTAGAACTGAAGCTAAGAGAGAGATTACTCGAGAGCCCTATGTTGATGAGATCATATATATATATATATATATACGCATGCGCAAAAGTCACAGGAACGCATTAGATATAAAAAGAATAGGTCTCGTGTGTTTTTAAAGCCATATCTAGGAATCGTATTGTGGTTTAATTTTGTCCTTTTTGCTTATGTATATATACTGTACATACACATATAATATATTTGTATATAGATATACGTTTGTTTATATTGATTTATTTATTAATTGGTGAATGTTTTGGAAAGTATGAGGTTTCTCAAAAATCATGTAATTAATGATTATTATTTTGTTATTTAGTGGTATGTGTTTTGGGAAGTATGCTATATTTCCTATACTTAATGCATTTATTAATATTAATTTATTTGTGGTATATTCTATGGGAATTATGTGATTTTTTTTTCTATATGCATTCCTTGCTGATCATTCTTTATCAAGCAAGCTATTCATCCACAGTTATTTTTATTTTTTGACCTATTAAAAATAGGTTTTCCGAGGATCGTTATTATCTATAAAGTCTTCAGTGACATAAAATTTTAAGTCATTCAGCTCTTTTCATAAACGAGAACAGAAAAACTACTTTTGATTTGATGAAATATTTGAAATATTTATGGCATTTAAATTACTCATAATTTTCAAGTAATAAAAGGGATAGATGTTAGTGTACCGCGGTAAGGAGAAATATGTTTACGGTAATATGGATGATTATTTCCTTTAAGAAATTACCATTGAACCTATATTAATGATCAAACTTCCATATAATGACCACAAACTTCTATGTAATGTCTACAAACTTTCGTATAATGACTATAAACTTCCGTATAATGATTACTAACTTCCAAATAATGACTACAAACTTCCATATAATGACTACTAACTTCCGTATATTGACTACAAACTTCTATGTAATGACTACAAACTTCTATGTAATGACTACAAACTTCTATGTAATGACTACAAACTTTCGTATAATGACTACAAACTTTCGTATAATGACTACAAACTTCTATGTAATGACTACAAACTTTCGTATAATGACTATAAACTTCCGTATAATGATTACTAACTTCCATAGAATGACTACAAACTTCCGTATATTGACTACAAACTTCTATGTAATGACTACAAACTTTCGTATAATGACTATAAACTTCCGTATAATGATTACTAACTTCCATAGAATGACTACAAACTTCCGTATATTGACTACAAACTTCTATGTAATGACTACAAACTTTCGTATAATGACCAAAAACTTCCGTATAATGACTACAAACTTCTATGTAATGTCTACAAACTTTCGTCTAATGACTATAAACTTCCGTATAATGATTACTAACTTCCATATAATGACTACAAACTTCCATATAATGACCACAAACTTCTATATAATGACTACAAACTTCTATGTAATGACTACAAACTTTCATATAATGACTATAAACTTCTATATAATGACTACAAACTTCCGTATATTGACTGCAAACGTCCATATAATGACCACAAACTTCCGTATAATGACTACAAACTTCTATATAATGACTAAAAACTTCCGTATAATGACTACAAACTTCTATGTAATGACTAAAAACTTCCGTATAATGACTACAAACTTCTATGTAATGACTACAAACTTCCGTATAATAACTACAAACTTCCATATAATGACTACCCTGCCTTTGCTTTCTCTCACATGACGCCTATCATTTATTAACAAGGCATTTTTTTCTTTTTTCTTTTTTCTTTTTTCGTCGTCATGAAATATTGATATAGGAAGGCGCCGAGGTCAAACAGGGAACAGGTAACAAGAACTTACGGTCTATTAAATTTTCTTATTCCAGAACTAGATATTAATTTTTGGCACCGTCGTTCAATTAGTTCATAGTGCATGTTGCATAAGATTTTTCATAATTCTGACCATCCTTTACATTCAGATCTTCCTGGACAGTTCCATCCTGTTCGTAATACTAGGCATGCAGTTATTTGTCATAGTCAGGCCTTCTCCATCATGAGGCTCAATACTACACAGTATTCTAGAAGTTTTATTCCAGCTGTGACCAAGTTGTGGAATGATCTTCGTAATTGGGTAGTTGAGTCAGAAGAACTTCAAAAGTTCAAAGTTGCAGCAAATGTTTTTATGTTGAACAGGCTGACATAAGTCTTTTTATAGTTATATATGAATTATCTGTTTTAATGTTGTTAATGTTTTTTTTTAAATATTTTATTTTACTTTTCCACTATTTATATCGTTTATTTATTCCCTTGCTTCCTTTCCTCACTGAGCTATTTTTCCCTGTAGGAGCCCTTGGGCGTATAGAATCTTGCTTTTCCAACTAGGGTTGTAGCCTGGCTAGTAATAATAATAATAATAATAATAATAATAATAATAATAATAATAATAATAATAATAATAATAATGTCAACGAATTAATGGTGACACCCAAGATTACTCTAACAGTTAGATATTTAAGGATTATTAAAATTATTATGGAAATTATCTATATTATTGAAATTATTATTATTAGAATTTTTACTGTTATTATTATTATTATTATTATTATTATTATTATTATTATTATTATTATTATTAGTACAGGAAGTTGTCATTCAGTAAAATCATTTTTAAGATCACATTTTTTTAGATACTTTAAATTAATTTTTCGTACCATTGTTTCCTGCATGATTGCATTAATTATATTTAATCTCATACTCAAATATAGTTGGATGAAGTTAGTGTCTTTTAACTAAAGCAATAAAAACTTTAAATTCACGCATTCTTCTTTATCAAATGTCATATTTTTTCAACTTTTTCCCGTCTTTAATACGAATGGATTTGAGAGAGAAAACATTGTGAAGAAGTTAAAGGGAAAGGCTGGGATAGGATATGAATTTGCTTTTACAAGATGACAAAATATTTACCTTCATTCTGTAAAGCTTTTACATATTATGATGAAATTTATGTATATCATAAATTGATAAATTGGATTGATTTTATTACACTACGGCTTGTGATAATGACTTTTGACACTAGGGCTCGTGATTATGACGTTTGACACTAGGGCTCGTGATAATGACGCTTGACATGAGGGCTTGTCATTATGACGTTTGACACTACGGCTCGTGATAATGACGTTTGACACCAGGGCTTGTAATAATGTCGTTTGACTTTAGGGCTCGTGATAATGACGTTTGACAACAGGCCTCGTGATAATGACGTTTGACACAAGGGCTCGTGATAAGGATGTTTAACATCAGGGCTCGTAATAATGATGTTTGACTTTAGGGCTCGTGATAATGACGTTTTACACTAGGACTCGTGATAATGACGTTTGACACCAGGGCTCGTGATAATGACGTTTGACACCAGGACTCGTGATAATGACGTTTGACACCAGAGCTCGTGATAATGACGTTTGACACCAGGGCTTGTAATAATGTCGTTTGACTTTAGGGCTCGTGATAATGACGTTTGACAACAGGGCTCGTGATAATGACGTTTGACACGGGCTCGTGATAAGGATGTTTAACATCAGGGCTCGTTATAATGAAATTTGACTTTAGGGCTCGTGATAATGACGTTTGACACTAGGACTCGTGATAATGACGTTTGACACCAGGGCTCGTGATAATGACGTTTGACACCAGGACTCATGATAATGACGTTTGACACCAGGGCTCGTGATAATGACGTTTGACACCAGGGCTCTTGATAATGACGTTTGACACCAGAGCTCGTGATAATGACGTTTGACACCAGAGCTCGTGATAATGACGTTTGACACCAGAGCTCGTGATAATGACGTTTGACACCAGGGCTCATGATAATGACGTTTGACATCAGGGCTGATGATAATGACGTTTGACACCAGGGCTCGTGATAATGACGTTTGGCACCAGAGCTCGTGATAATGACGTTTGACACCAGGGCTCGTGATAATGACGTTTGACACCAGGGCTCGTGATAATGACGTTTGACACCAGGGCTCGTGATAATGACGATTGACACCAGGGCTCGTGATAATGACCTTTGACACCAGGGCTGATGATAATGACGTTTGACACCAGGGCTCGTGATATTGACGTTTGACATCAGGGCTCGTGATAATGACGTTTGGCACCAGAGCTCGTGATAATAACGTTTGACACTAGGGCTCGTGATAATGACGTTTGCAAAGTTAATTATGAATTTCATTATTGTTTTATTTTAGAAAAAAATATACGTATCCCAGTCCATAGTTTTTAACATTAATAAAGACTAAATGTAAATAACTTTACAAATAGATAACTACTATTTAGTGTTTTATTAAATTATATTTCTTAATTACCGTTAAAATCTTTAAAAATGTATGCTGAAGATAATTCCTTTTTTATGAAAATATTGAAATTTATATTTCATGCTAAAATCAAAATGAATAAATATTACCATATTTAATCTACACATATTTAATCTTTTTGCATGCGAAGTTTGATTTAGATTTGAATAAAAATAAAATTCAGATTCCGCATAAAACCTCTTTTTTTATGCGTTCTCGAAGGGGCTCCGTCATGAATGTTTGATAACCTTTATGTAAATTTAGCTTGAGGTTATAGTGGGACAAGCAAGCAGATCAGAGCAAACATTTTGAGTTCATGAGAGATTTATGTTCCCTCGAGGAGTTTGTATTTGCTTATTCAAACGAGGAGTACAGTGTGTGTGTATGTATACAGTATATATATATATATATATATATATGTATATATATATATATATATATATATGTATATATATATATATATATATAAGCATAAATGTTATGTATAGAGTATATATGTTTGTATGCATATATATATATATATATATATGTATATATATATATGCACATGCATACATATATATATGTATAAATATATATATATATATATACACACATTATATATATGTATATATATACATATATATATGTATATATATATATATATATATATATATTTATACACACACTTACTTGCTCTCATTTAGTGAATCTTAAGTAATTGTACTTTTAATTGGGATTGAAAAAATCAGAACACTTTTACTTAAGCTAAATATGCTTGAAAAACAAGTAATTCCAATAATTTGTAAGATTTATTCTTATCAATTACTTCACCTATGCTCAATAATTTGATTTGCATTACAATTATGAATATGCGCATTTTTTTAATTATCCTTTGGTGCTTATACACTTTAAATGTAAGCAGGGACCAGCATATATACTCTGATCCTGTTTGTAACTTGCCATAACTATACAATAGTTTTTGTTTAGGGATTATTTCTAGCTCTCCCTGCCGTATCATTGTGTGTGCGTGTGTGTGGGTGTTTTTTTTTTTTTTTTTTTTTTTTATAAAGCATTTTGACATTTAGGGAACCAGTTAAAAAAACCGGATGATAGTTCTCTAGTTAACAAGGCAGTTTGACAGCAATGTCGCGCTGTTTTATGATGGTTCAAAATTTTGTTTGAACAATGAAGCTTGTGTTTGTGAAAGTTTGAAGTTACATTTAATGTAATTTCAAACCTTCATAAACACAAGCTGCTGCCTTGCATGAATTTCCTCTCGTACTCTGGCTGGATTCATATGCTCTTACTATTTGCATCTTCATTAGGTAATTGCTAATAAACTTGTTATAAATGGAAATAAATAATAAATGAGAACTCTTAAAATGTACTTGTGATTGTACTTAAATGTGTACTTAAGTACTTGCACTTTGAAAAAAAGTATATGTTAATTATGACGAGTTACAGAAAGACAAATAACCCTTACTTCATGTCTTTTTCTCATTTAGGATCTCTCTCTCTCTCTCTCTCTCTCTCTCTCTCTCTCTCTCTCTCTCTCAAAAATGCAAGTAAGAATCATCTTCATCTAAATGAGGCTTCAAACGATACTGAATAAACCAAAAAGGCAAATGTTAGATTTTTC
>NC_090745.1:108587326-108589826 GCF_036898095.1 Palaemon carinicauda | reverse complement strand
TCTATTATGTTTTATGATTCCTGATCTGGATGGTAATTTCTGGCACTATCATTCAATTAGTTCTTTATGCAAGTTGCATAAGACTTTTCATGATTCTGACCACCCTTTTCGTTCAGATCTTCCTAGACTGCACCAGCATATGCGAGTACGTAATACTACAATATTATTATTATTATTATTATTACTACTACTACTACTACTACTACTACTACTACTACTACTACTACTACTACTACTACTACTACAAGTTAAGTTAGAACCCTAGTTGGAAAAGCAGGTATGCAGTTAATTCGAACAGACTTGCATTCACTTAAGGTTCAACACTTCCAAGTATTGTAGAAGTTTTATTTTCATTGTGGAATGATTTTCCTAATCAGTCAGCTGAATCTGTGGGACTTGAGAAGTTCAAACTTGCAGCTGGTGTTTTCATGTTGAACAGGCTGACATAAATCTTCATATTTTATAAATGACGTGGTTAATCGTAAAATGCTTTATATTTTTATTCATTACTTCTCATTTATAGTTTTTTATTTCCTCACTGGGCAATTTTTCATGCTGGAGCATTACAGCTCATAGCATCCTGCTTTTCCAACTAGGGTTGTAGCTTGGATACAACAACAACAACAACAACAACAACAACAACAACAACAACAACAACAACAACAACAACAACAACAATAATAATAATAATAATAATAATAATAATAATGTTTGGGTCATATCATTGGTGATCCTTTACATAACCTAGCATGCACCTTTCTCAAGGTAGGTACTAACTACGCAATTGAACTAGGTCATGCCAGCTGCTGGTATACATTAAAAGGTCGTTGACCTTTCGTTTTATCCTAAATGTTAAAATTGTGTTGATGTTTCGTTTACTAAAGTTTATTGTTTGTTTTCAATTATCTAAAATCATTTTCTTGGCAACTGTTGGTTAGTAACTTTACCTTATATTTTAAAGGTTCTGAAATGCATTTTTTATAAACTGTCCGTTTCATTTTATAATAAGTTAATAGTCTTGTCTAAGGATCTGGAATATATTTATGATAAACTGATCGTATGTTTCAAAGGATCTGAAATGTATTTGTTATAAACTGATTGTATGCTTCAAGGGATCCGAAATGTATTTTTTGTAAGCTAATGGTATTTTCAAAAGGTTTCAAATATATTTATTGTAAATTGATGGTGTTTCTAAGGATCTGAAATGTATTTATCGTAACCTAATCGTATTTTCAAAAGAATTTAAATATATTTATTATCAAATGATGGTGGTTCTAAAGATCTGAAATGTATTTATCGTAAGCTAATGGTATTTTTCAATTGTTTATTAATAGATTTATTATAAACTGATTGTATTTTTCAAAGGATCTGTAATGTATTTGGTATAAACTGATTGTATGCTTCAAGGGATCCGAAATGTATTTATTGTAAGCTAATCGTATTTTCAAAAGGTTTTAGATATATCTATTGTAATTTGATGGTGTTTCTAAGGATCTGAAATATAATTTATCCTAACCTAATTGTATTTTCAAAGGATTTTGAAAAGATTTATGGTAAATTGATGGTGTTTTTAAGAATCTATAATGTATTTATTGTAAGTTAATCGTATTTTTTAAAAGATTTTGAATATATTTATTGCAAATTGATGGTGTCTTTAAGGATCTGAAAAGTATTTATCGTAACCTAATAGTATTTTCAAAAGAATTTAAATATATTTATTGTCAATTGATGGTGTTTCTAAAGATCTGAAATGTATTTATCGTAAGCTAATAGTATTTTTCAAATGTTTATTAATATATATTATAAACTGATTGTATTTTTCAAAGGATCTGAAATGTATTTGGTATAAACTGATTGTATCTTTCAAGGGATCTAAAATGTATTTATCGTAATCTAATTGTATTTTCAAAAGATTTTAAATATATCTGTTGTAAATTGATGGTGTTTCTAAGGATCTGAAATGTATTTATCGTAAGCTAATTGTATTTTCAAACGATTTTAAATAGATTTTTGGTAAATTGATGGTGTTTCTAAGAATCTGAAATGTATTTATTGTAAGTTAATAGTATTTTCAAAGATTTTGAATATATTTATTGCAAATTGATGGTGTCTTTAAGGATCTGAAAAGTATTTATCGTAAGCTAATTGTATGTTTCAAAGCATTTCGAATAGATTTATTATAAACTGATCGTATTTTTCAAAGAATCGAAAATGTAAGTGACGATCTCCTAATTCTTCGGGAAAATATTTAACTGATTATTAAAACCGATTCAATGATTAAATTATTTTATTCTAATAAAGCGTTTGAAATAATCCTACCTTAGGAAACATTGCTGTATTTTTCATGTTGCAATTTTTTTTTTTTTTTTTTTTTTTTTTAGTTAGTTAGTTAGTTAGTTAGTTTAGTTACAGTCTCATATTGTATCTATCGAGTGGAAATTCATTATCGAGTGCTTCTTCTCATACAGATTATCTTTAGGAAGAAGAATCGAGAGTACTT
>NC_090745.1:108582326-108584826 GCF_036898095.1 Palaemon carinicauda | reverse complement strand
AGGGATAAGTCATTGAAGAGGGTTTAGGGAAGAACTTGAGAGAGAGAGAAGAGAGAAAGAGAGAGAGAGAGAGAGAGAGAGAGAGAGAGAGAGAGAGAGAGAGAGAGAGAGAGAGAGAGAGAGGTACATTTCGATTTTGTATGCTTTAAGATTTTAATTTCTTATAGAAGGATGTTAAACTAAGTGACTTGTTTTTTAGCATTTATTTGAATACGGATTGACCATTGAAACATACGATATTATTTTTTTTTATAATAATAAAGAATTAATCCCACAAAAAAGCTAAATTTGTGTAATGCATTTTTACATTTATCGTCATAGTGCTTTGCTCTCTGCTGTCAGAAAGATGATGCAAATCGCTAACGCTGCCCATAAATATGTATTTTTGGGGATCAAGAGAAACACTCGTAAATCTGCATGGCTATTACTGCATTCTCTTATTGCCCAATATTAATTTAGTTGGTCGTCAATTCGAGGACGCTGCGCGCGCCGCTCTCTCTCTCTCTCTCTCTCTCTCTCTCTCTCTCTCTCTCTCTCTCTCTCAATGTTGCAGCAAGACAAGCCTCATCCACAACTGAGAAATTCTCTCTCTCCTCTCTCTCTCTCTCTCTCTCTCTCTCTCTGGTATTTTTAATGTTTGCGCATTTTACATAATACATTTTTTCCCCATTGTTGCATGAATTCATTTTATGATGAATTCACCTGAATATAGATTCTCTTTTATAAAATGTTGATTTATGCTTCCGCCCCCCCTTTTTTTTTTTTTTTTTTTTTTTTTTGCCTGTATTTTAATACACTGGAAAGGGTGCATTTATAAATTATTATATACATGCATAAAAAGTTGTTCTGTCATCAGTGCTAAGACTACGAAAGAAATTCGTTTGAAAAATATTGTTATACTTTGTTAAAACTATTCTTAGTGTAACTATTCTTAGTGTAACTTCAATCGTATTTTTCGAATCATGATGCAAAAGTAAATGAAACTGTTGGTACATTTGATTTCTTAATCCTTAACAAATGGCAGAGGAATAATCGTAAAGGTCAGAAATTTTTCTTGCGAATATTAATAGCTTTCAAATGTATCTTATTACGTGGGATTGTTTATTCTATCGCCCGACAAAGGGAAAAGATATTGTCATAATATTATCATATGAAATCATTTTCTGTTGCGTTTTTGCCTGTATATCAGGGTTGCCAGGTTTTCTAAATGAGGAATGGCCAACTTCTAATCAACAGAAGCTTTAAAAGGCCAAACCATTAGTAGAAAAAGGCCAAATATATAGTATTTAAGGCCCGTCTTTTTTCATATTACCAAAGGCCAACCAGTTTTTTTAAAAAAAGGCCAAATTTGAGGGTTTTTGGCCTGAAAAAAGGCCAAACTGGCAACCCTGCTGTATATGCAAACCAAATAACACACACACGTACGCACACGTTGATTTGCACACATTCCTACTAAGTGAGGGACAATTTCATTACTGTATGAACATGTTATTATCCATATACTTCCTGTTATTTTTAATTTCTCTGTTTCGACCTGTATTTGTGCGAGTCACTCATATGGACGAGAGTCTTATCTTTATATCATGCCCCTTCTTTAGGATCATGAACCCTTATAGCATAGTATCTTCATTCTTTTCATCTGTATTATTGTTTAAATTATCATTATCAAAAGCTTATAAGGTCAGTAATGCAACGGAAACTTTTACTGTAGATAATGCTCACGTATGACAAGAAAAAATCTGCAGTAGATTGACAGTCAGAAAATCTAAAATAGGCACATGGATTGATAGAGAGATATGTAGATATTATTATTATTATTATTATTATTATTATTATTATTATTATTATTGTTATTATTATTAGTATTATTATTATTATTACTAACAAGCTACAACCCTAGTTGGAAAAGCACGATGCTACAAGCCCAAGGGCTCTAACAGGAACAATAGCCCATTGAGGAAAGGAAATCAGGAAATAAACCACTGGAGAAGTTTAAGAACAAGAAAAAAAATCAGACTTCTGATATTAGAAAACGCTATCGGCAAGATACTCAAGCGCATGATTCACCTTTTTTATTTTTCCTTTATCCTTTTCCTTTTCCTTCTTCCCCCTCCTCCTCCTCCTCCTCCTCCTTCTCCTTCTCCTTCTCCCCCCCCCCCCCGCGCCAAACATATCCTCTTGTCGCGTGTTTTGACAGCCAACAAAGCTCGCACCCGCCCTCAATCGACCCTGATTGCCCAGCAGCGCCTTTGCTATTTGAACTCCTACTCCATCCCTTGCCCCCCAGGAACTCCTATTCCATGCTTTTGGCCTATTTCCCCCTCCTCAACACCCTCACTCTAGCCCAAGAGGAGAACCTCTTTATATTTACTCGGAAGTCGGCACTCATGATCCGCCATGTTTGTTTCGCTTTTGTGTTTTCTTTCTCCACTTATTGAAAAACGCCGGAGACGGTCTGATAATTTGCTTTTCTTCCAAGTATTTGGTTCCCTTTTTTTTT